>NW_007726369.1:672796-680755 GCF_000696425.1 Galeopterus variegatus | reverse complement strand
CCTGGAGTTGCACATTCTATGGGTTTTGACAAATGTACCACGATGTAAATCCACCATCGTAGGGTCACGCAGAGAAGTTTCCCTGCCCTGAAAATCCTCTGTGCTCTGCCTATTTCTCCCTCTCTCCCCGCCAACCCCTGGCAACCACTGTCTCCACAGTTTTGCCTTTTGCAGAATGTTACAACAGTTGGAGTCATGCAGTATATATTCTTTCCTTAGCAATATTCATTAGTTTCCCCCATGTCTTTTCATGGCTTGATAGCACCTCACGGTCTTGTCTGGGGCCGGGGCAGGGCCCAGGACATGCAGACACAGACGGGTAGGGAACAGAAGCAAGGCTGTGCTGGGGAGGCCTTCGGCACAGGCAGCTCAAGAAAGCGCAGCTCAGAGAGGCAGCGCCGCGCCTGCTTTCTCCTCTCCTCCCTCCCTCCTCCTGCCTTCCTGCTGACAGTTCTGCTGAGGGCCTCCGGATCATGAACCAGGGACTGCGGTGGGACACTGTCGGACTCACCCTGTTGGCTGGCCCAGTTCCCAGGGCGTTGACCCCCTGCAGCCCTGGGGATGTGCCAGGTTGGGAATGCCTGTGGACAGAGGAGGTATCAGGGGGACAAGGAGCTGGGACTGGCCCCCCTTGTCAAGTCTTCTTTCTCTGCAGCTATCACACAGCGGGAGTAGAATGAGGCATGGAAATCAGAGAACTGGGGTAAGCAGGAGTGGGAGAGGGGCAGGGAGGGGCCAAAGCAAACTTTTCCCCTGGTGATGGGAGCTGCTGTGGCCTCTGGGGAGCCCAGGGCGGGGCATGGTAGCCGACTTGAAGGGTCTTGTCCTCCAGGAATCAGGAAAGAAGAGTTGAGGGCAAATGTTGGGCCCCAAAGTCCACCTGTGGAAAGGTGCTGCCTGATGCTGTGTTCTGGGGGAAGGGGGTCTCCCCCAAGCCACCCTCCTTGCTGCTTCTCATTCTGCACCTGGAGACAACTCAGGGGGGCACAGTCAGGGGCTCCAGGCAGCCCTGTGGTGGGCAGATGGGAGGGTGCAGTCAGGACTGAGGCCAGAGGTAGATTTGCCTTGAACTGAACAGGCTTCCAGAACAGGCTCCCCAGTCACAGGAGCCCCTTCCAGGGCCCCAGGAGGGGCCCAGCAATGTGTGCGAGTGAGTAGATAGTCTTCTCTTTCCACTGAGACGTCCCCCTGTTCCATATCACACTCCTCGCCCCTGTCAGGTGGCGCTGGAGTCACCTCAGGCATTTGGGCTAATGAGCGAAGTACAGTTGGGAATACGTGATTTAATCTATAATTTAGAAAGATGTTTTGAAATGTTGCAATAAACCAAATGAGAAGTTATAGTCTTCCACTTTGGACAGAAATATGATTTTGTCATAGTTAAGATTTTTATTAAGGAACTGAGAATAAAATGATGAATGGATTATAAGTTAAAAAGGAGAGTGGTAGAATCAACAGAAATTATTGTACGTCAGATCACAGTTTCAAATTTTCAAATTTCACCATGAAGAGGAAGAGATAAATCTCTGATAAAAATAATAAACAGGCTCTCAGACTGTTTAGTAATCTAATAAATTAAGAGAAGTGAGTCTTATGACAATAATGAGGAGTTATTTAAATTTCTTGCTGAATTAACCAAAACTGACAGTGGCAAAAAAACAAAAACAAAATTCATAAGCACTGTTACAACATGCACACAGATGACATGGGACAGGCCCGACCCAAACCCTCCGTGACCTTGGATGGCTCTAGACGGGAAGTGCCCCCGTGGCCCTGGGTCCCAGAACCAACCTGGCAACCTGCAGAAGCGGAGCCTCATCTGCAGGGAACAGCTTTCTGTCCGCAGAAGCTTCAGCAGAGGGCGAGGGGCCCTTGCCAGGGGACCTCTGCTTCAAGTGGGGATTGCACTGGCATCTGTTCACCAGATTAATTTTTGGGTCATTTCCAGCCCTGATTCTTTTTTAAAGACTGGTGGCGGGCACCGTCACACTCCTGGAGAACAAATAAAATGACTTGAACTTTCTGGAGGAGCAGTTGGCAATACGCATTCAAAGTGTTTGTGCCCTTTGGCCCAGCAACTCTCCTTCCAGGAATCTATGAATAGAAATGATCAGAAAAGCAGACAAATATGTAAGCACAATGAAGTTCCCACGGCATTGCATGACACAACGATGCTACGCTACCAACCACGTTAACAGCAGAAAAATCCTTCTGTCATGTATCTCCCTTGCCACTGGGTATCTACCATCAGAAAACATTTACCAGCATATTTACTAAAATGCTTGAGTGGTACGATTCGGCATGATAGTTTTCTTCTCCATGCATGCATGGGCGTGCGCGCACGCGTGTGTGTGTTGAACAAAGACGACTAATAATCAGAGAATGCACTTTTGAAATGAGCCAGTTGTCACCTAAACTAGGAGGTTAGTACATCTGCTCCCACACAAATGTCTTAGTACCCATCAGTCTTTATTTAAAATAAATGGCTTCACAGACTAACCACCTCCTTTCTCCAGGATCCCTGGAGCCTTTGCTCAGACACGTTGGCTCAGTAATGCTCATAAATGTAAATTTTTGCAAGACTCCTTGCATTCTAATGCGGGAGCAATGCTCACCCAGGGTGGGTGGGCTACTGTGCATTCTACTGGTTCTCCCTTCAGCGCATGAGATGCGTGGTCTTGGATGTCTACAGGGAATCCCATAGGAGGGTACAACCTGAAAATGCCCATCTTCTGGCTGGGGAGTGCCTTGGACCTTGGAAAGAGCCATAGAGCAGAAATGGAACAACAGCCCATGCAAATGCACTCTCTCACCCTTCTGGCCTTGGTATTCTTTTCTGTAAAGTGGGGAGATGGCACTGAGTGATCTCTCCAGTTCTGCCACGTGAGTGTTTCTACAAAAAGGGAAGTTCCCTGACATGGTGGGTCTCGTGCGAATGACATGGTGAACACCAGGGCTTCATCCCATCCTGTGTGACTGGCATTATTCCATGTTAGCTCGGACAGGTCAATATTATTTATCCTGAAATCAACCCACCTGCTCTAGTCTCCAGGCATCTCTTTTGAGACAAGGCTAGGATTAAGTAACTATATAAACTAAACATACTTTGCAGGCATGATTTTTTGAACAGATGAGGAATGGAAGAAGAAGCCAAAAAATATAATACGCCTACTGTATGCCTGGTTTATACCTAGTTTCACAGAATCCAGCTGTCTGTATACACGTGGAACAAATCTGTGAACTTGGCTATCACCTCTGACCTCTGGGGGGTGGGTGAGCAGACAGGCACAGTCTGGTGTCACCGCCAAGCACAGCCTGCCTCCGTGCAGGGGACGCGCATGTGGGGGCCTTGACTTGGGACTTGGTGTAGCAAGGGAGTCTACGTTGGCCAGGGAGCCCTGGGGCTCGAGCCCAGGAAGGGAGAGTAACTGGAGAGGAAGAGGAGGACTGGGAGAGATCAGACTAGAGATTTGACTAGAGATTGGACTGTGTGCAGTGCAGAGGGCTGCCCAGGGGCAGGGCAGGGGATCATGAGCACAGGGTGGGCTCAGCAGGGAAGGAAATGCCCTGAACTGGGGCCTAAGCATGGCATGGCCTGCAGACCCCATTCTTCCCAGACGCTCTGCACCCACTCTCTGATCTCCGTCATCTGGGCTTTCACACCAAAGGGGTTTTTATGTGTCTGTCGCCCTGCCAAGGCCACTGACAGCCACAGAAATGAGGAGGAGCAGACCCGGTTTGGGGGCCTGTTCAAGTCTTTGATCCTATTCATTATTCAGGCCAGTTTGTGACTTGGAGGGACCATCAGATTGATACAGACGCCCCATCAGCCAGGATGACCTGGGTGCAGGCTATGAGCTCGTTCTGAAGAATTTAGGAGTTGGAGAAAAATGTCCAATGCCTTGGAGAAACTGGGGAAACAGAGGCCCATGGGGTGAAGGTGGGGGGTGGGGATTAACTCACTCAGAGTCCCAGCTGGTGAAGGCAGGTTTAGAAGCAGCTAGAAAACCGCACTGTGAACAGCCATGGTTTGGCTGTGTAAGCAGAATGAACTCCCACACCGCCTGTTTATGGGTTTCCAAACCATCCACTTGGAAGCGCCCCATCACCAGCCTTTAATGAAACACACTCACTGTTCCCAGCCAAGTCTCCACCTTTACCAATCGCAGCAGCCCCTGGGTCCAGGCCGCACGTACTTGGGGGCAGCCCACTCCGGCTGCGTGAAACCAATCTGCTGTGAGACGCCAGGCAACAGTTTGCAAAGCTCTGATATTTATTACTTTCCAAATTTATTGTGGCTTGGCCCTCCAGCATGGAAAAATATGGTTTTGATTTCATCATCAATGCATCCCAAAGCCCCAGTCTGTGTCTTGCCGAAGCCTGCCATGGGTTCTGGAGGATGGGCCCTTCTCTGTGGGAAGGGCCGGAGGCTCAGAGAAGGGCCAAGCCTTCCTGCACTGTCCTGCTGCTGAGCAACATGCTGGCATCCTAGTCCCTGGCCACCTGCAGAAGCCGTCCTACCACAGTGTCCTTTCCCAGCACTTCCCAGGCCAGCCGAGGCCTTCGCCCATGTGCTCTCCCAGGCAAACAGGGACCACACTCTCGGGATCCAGAGCCGTATCCATCCTCACAGAGTTCTTGAGCACCTGCTATGTGCCAGCATGGTCAGCACAGGACACTCTTTCTGTCCCTGTCTGCTCCACGCCAGCAGGGAGCTCAAGAGGCAGGCCATGGATGGGGAGAGGCTGACAGGAGGCAGCAGCCGTCCCACTGGCCCCGAGTCAGGCGAGAGCCCACACGCCCCAAGGGACCAGCTGCCTCCTCTCTGCCTCCAGCTCTCAGGCCATCTCTCTGTCTCCCTCTGCCCCTCCCCCATCGTCCCCTCCCTCCCTCTCTCTCACCTCCTCTCCCCTCCTCTCATTCTGCTGGCAGCAGTTGCTCTGTGCCCCAGACCTCGTGGGACCCTGTCCAGACTGGTCTTGTCTCTTGCACCGCCATACCAGACCCAGTGTATGTCCTTTGCCTGGCCTTGCCTCCAAGCTGTGTCCTCACACCCTTGAGCCATCCCTGCTACACAGTCCCTCCCACTTGGCTCAGGGTAGAGAAGAAACGCCCTGTTGTCTGTCTGGTGCTTGAGGTCTGTCCATGGAGGGCTCAGGAACTTCGTTTCTCGTTTCCCTTCCTCTCCCCCAGGGTGGATGGAATTTTCCTCCATGCATATTGCATGTGGCTGGCAAATCAGCTCAGGCCTTCTCTCTCCCCGCATGAGAGGACAGGGGACCCCCAAAGCCCCCTGGTGGTTGCTCCCACCAGGCCCCCTGCCCGAACCCTCTGAATCACTAGCTATGGAGATGGGGGAGCTCTCTCTGCCACACAGTTCTGTGAGCCTGTCACGTCCCCCATGCCCCTTAGGGCAACTGGCCAGAGCAGAGGATCATGACCAGATTGAGGGTTATGGGCAGGGGCCAAGGGTTCATGGAGGGCATCCCCATTATTGCTGGGGGGCTGTTAGCAGAGGGGCCTAGAGGGGTCCAGGCAGGGAACCTAAGCACTAAAGGGGATCACTGCAGAGAGTGGTAGGGTCTGTGGTGACTCTCCCACCAGCTAAATTGGACGAACACTCTCCTTTCACATAGTGTAACCAGACTCTCCAATTTTTCAAGAGAAACTGCAGACTTTTACATAAAAATGTTGAGACATAATTCAAAGCTTTTTGGGAAGCACCATGCAAGCCAAACAAAACACATCAAGAAGACGAATCTGGCCTGCAATCCATGCTGTGACCTCTATTTGATGTCTCTGCCACCCACCCCCTAACCCCCAACCACCCTGAGGGCTGGCAGGAAGGCCTCTCCTCACAGTCCCATGTTCCTGCCTGGTCATGGGGCTCTGTTGTCCCCAGAGCTGCCTCAGCACTCAGACAGCCCTTCATGGAGCCCATCGCAGTCTGCAGCCTCCAGGCCGGTCAGCTCACCCTCGCCTGCGGACCCCTGGGCCATCCTTCCAGCCCCTCATCCTGCGTGCTGGTGACAGACAAAGCAGGGCAGTGAGGTGGTCTATGGCACAGGAGGCTCAGGGGGGTCGGGCTGTGGCCGAGACCCCCANTTCAAGAGAAACTGCAGACTTTTACATAAAAATGTTGAGACATAATTCAAAGCTTTTTGGGAAGCACCATGCAAGCCAAACAAAACACATCAAGAAGACGAATCTGGCCTGCAATCCATGCTGTGACCTCTATTTGATGTCTCTGCCACCCACCCCCTAACCCCCAACCACCCTGAGGGCTGGCAGGAAGGCCTCTCCTCACAGTCCCATGTTCCTGCCTGGTCATGGGGCTCTGTTGTCCCCAGAGCTGCCTCACCACTCAGACAGCCCTTCATGGAGCCCATCGCAGTCTGCAGCCTCCAGGCCGGTCAGCTCACCCTCGCCTGCGGACCCCTGGGCCATCCTTCCAGCCCCTCACCCTGCGTGCTGGTGACAGACAAAGCAGGGCAGTGAGGTGGTCTATGGCACAGGAGGCTCAGGGGGGTCGGGCTGTGGCCGAGACCCCCGCCTGGGTTTCTTGGCCCTTCTTCGTCGTTACTGAAGATCATGTTTAAACAGAGCTGCTTTCTGCCTCCACTCAGGCAAACCGGCCGGAGCGCCCTGCCAGGGGCTGAGGCCCACGGCCTCCGAGGCAGCCCCAGCATGGCCCTGCCCACAGACAGGGAGTGAGAGGTGGGCACGTCTGGGGCAGCTGCCAGCTTCACTGCTCCTCAGCTGTGTGGTCTGGGCAAGTGGCTTAGCTCGGTGGGCCTCGGTTTCCTCATCCGTAGAATAGGAGCCCTGACTACCTCATGCTAGATCAAAAGGAACAAAACTAGATAAATTGCATAGATTCCCTCCCAGCTTCCCCCACCGGCTGATAATCCTGAAATAATAATAATAATAATGGTTAACATTTATTGAACCCTACCGTGTATGAGGCACTTGGATAAGGGTTTACAAGTATCACCTCATCTAACCCTCTCCTTTGCCTTGTGGGGGCTTATCACTCCACTTTCTGCCCCCCTCCCTGCCCCCCATTTCAACTTCACACATGGAATCTTGAGCCCCAGAGAAGTTGAGCTATTTGTCCCTGGAAGAGCCCAGATTCAAATTTGCTTGGTCTGAACATCAAATTTAGAAACACCAGCGTAGGACCTGGGGCCACCCCAGCTGGAAGTAATGACTGGCCTCCAGCCCTTGAACAAACCCCCTACTCCAGAGTCTGCCATCGGTCCCACGAGGGTGGGTGCAGCCACCTGAGCCCCCCACGGGGGCTGCTCTGCCTCACCTCTTGACAGGGACCCGTAGGCCTCCCCCCACCCACCTACATGCACCCAGATCCCACTTCCTGCCTGTGTGACATCAGCCACCCGTCCAAGTGGTGTCCCCTCCCCTCGCTGCTGCAGGCAGCCTGCCAATGCCATCCCTTGGCTCAGATGGACCCTGGTGATGGGAAAACCCTCTCCCGTCCACTGCNCGAGAGCTGCAGTCTGTGCTGGGGGCCGCACCCTGGGCTCTGAGAGAAATCCCTGTTTGGAGCCCCAGCCTCCAGGGTCCACTTTGCTCTTCCTGCATAGCCGTGGGTCCCAAGCTGTGGACTGGGACATTTTCTCTTCCTCCTGCTTTATTCTAATGCCCAGATCCAAGTGCCTTCTTGTCGGGACTGTACATGCCTTTCTCAGGGCTGAGCTGAGCTGCTGCCCACAGTGTGACATCCTGTAGTATTATCAGCACAGGAGGTGAAGAGGTGAAGACGGTTTGTCAGCTAGGAGCGGGGCTAGATTACATGCTAAGCTATGCCAGGGATGGGCTTGCACTCAGAATGTACAAATGTGTATTCCAGCTGTCATCGGGCTCCCTGGGCCTCCTGACCGCACAGCGCCCCCTGCTGCTCACTCGATGATGCGGCCTCTACAGCAGGGCCCTGGATGC
>NW_007726369.1:652830-672037 GCF_000696425.1 Galeopterus variegatus | reverse complement strand
AAGTAATGACTGGCCTCCAGCCCTTGAACAAACCCCCTACTCCAGAGTCTGCCATCGGTCCCACGAGGGTGGGGGCAGCCACCTGAGCCCCCCACGGGGGCTGCTCTGCCTCACCTCTTGACAGGGACCCGTAGGCCTCCCCCCACCCACCTACATGCACCCAGATCCCACTTCCTGCCTGTGTGACATCAGCCACCCGTCCAAGTGGTGTCCCCTCCCCTCGCTGCTGCAGGCAGCCTGCCAATGCCATCCCTTGGCTCAGATGGACCCTGGTGATGGGAAAACCCTCTCCCGTCCACTGCTCCCTTGGCTTAGCCAACTCCTACTCATCCTTCAGGACCCAGTTCGGACATATCTTCTACTACAATCTGTGCCCTCCTGTGGGCCGTTCCAGCACCCATCCTGGCCTTGACAGAGCACCCTCCACTTGGCACAGTGAGTGACATAACTCAGCAGAGGCGAGGCAGCCCCCCAGGGCTCCTGCCCTAACCCAAGTGTCCCAGCAGCTATTCCCAGGGCCCTTGCTCCCTGCCTCTGATGCCACCCCATGCCACTGTTTCCTTCTCCCAAGCAAACCTCCCTGCAGGGAGGCCAGGGGCTGCAGAGACTATGAGGACGAGAGCTGCAGTCTGTGCTGGGGGCCGCACCCTGGGCTCTGAGAGAAATCCCTGTTTGGAGCCCCAGCCTCCAGGGTCCACTTTGCTCTTCCTGCATAGCCGTGGGTCCCAAGCTGTGGACTGGGACACTTTCTCTTCCTCCTGCTTTATTCTAATGCCCAGATCCACGTGCTTTCTTGTTGGGACTGTACATGCCTTTCTCAGGGCTGAGCTGAGCTTCTGCCCACAGTGTGACATCCTGTAGTATTATCAGCACAGGAGGTGAAGAGGTGAAGACAGTTTGTCAGCTAGGAGCGGGGCTAGATTACACGCTAAGCTATGCCAGGGATGGGCTTGCACTCAGAATGTACAAATGTGTATTCCAGCTGTCATCGGGCTCCCTGGGCCTCCTGACCGCACAGCGCCCCCTGCTGCTCACTCGATGATGCGGCCTCTACAGCAGGGCCCTGGATGCAGGGGAAGAGCTGGGGTGGGTGGTGTGTTGGAGCTTCTCTCATTTCTCTCTCTCTCACACACACGCAGATGCACACACACACACACACACACACACACAGATACCTCCCTTGAGGACCACCCATCCCCCTCTACCTCCCGCCAACTGGCACCACTAACAAACCAGTCACTTAGTCAACAAGTTCATAAGCACCTGCTGTGTGCGACACCACCCACTCACCTCTTTCAGGTGCCCCAGCCTTCACTCCCTGTGTTCCATCTGCCACAAAGTCCTCCTGTCCCACCTCCAATGTCCCCCACCCCAGGGACCTGGCCTTTCCCCCTATCCTCGTGCCGCCACCAGGACACATGCCCCAGGCCCATCCAGATGCCCACCTCTGCGCTCTCCTGCACCCACCCACCCCACACTCTGTCCTCTTGCCAAGATAGCTCTAATGCCCTCACCTCTTGCTCCAAAACCTGCAGGGCCTCTGTTGGGAAAAATACGGACCCTCGGATGTTCAGAATCTTGCTGAGCATTTGCTGTAAATATCCTCAGGGGTTCCTCGTTACTACTTAATGTAAGTTGTGTCTGGGCACCCAGGTGTCCAGGGTTGTGGACTTAAGTATAAAAGACCAACAGCTCTGATCCACAGTGCTTCTTAGAACTCTCAGAGAAGCCACTAGTACGGTTGACCCAGGTGTCCAGGGTTGTGCACTTAAGTATAAAAGACCAACAGCTCTGATCCACAGTGCCTCTCAGAACTCTCAGAGAAGCCACTAGGACAGTGGCTCCTAGATCTGAATAAAACCCATTCATTTTTCTATACCCACGGCTCCAATAACCTTTTTTTCCCCTATTACCTAGCTCACAGACCTGCCTGTGGAGGGTTTGTAACCCAATCTGTGCAACAGACTCGAGGGGTCTGTAAGCCCTAGCTTTACAGCCTCCATCACCTGGAGAAAGAGCCACATGCCTTGTGGTGGTAGTGAAAGCCTCGGTGATAAGATCCAACCTACAGATGCATCTTCCCTGCCTTGAGTCCCTAGTGCATCTATCCTCTACACAAACCAAAGCCCCACAGCACATTTCCCCAAAACACCTCTCACCTCCAGCCTCACAGACATCTCCGTGCTCCCCTCACCTGCACATGTGCACCCACTTGAGAGAGCCCCCCACACAGCCCTTGCCCCCTCTCATGCCAGCGGGCAGATTCACACCCAGGTTTTCTCCACACTCCTCTTGCACAGCGACCCCCATGCCTCTCCACAAGGGATCCCACATCCAGCATCCCTAGTCCCCTTATGCCCTTTGTGGTGTCCATGCTGGCAACCAAGCTCAGGGCTAGGTTCAGAAAGGAGGAACACGTGGGAGTGTGAACCAGTTTCCCAGGAGGAGCCTTTCAGAGGAATGACATTCACATGGCAACTTTGGTCCTCAGGAGGGTGGCAGCTGGCCACCAGGGCTACACGTCCCAAGGGGGCACGATGCAGCAGCCAGCAGAGCCACTGTTCACACCTCAGCTGCTGGAGCCCAGCAGACCCCATCCCAGTGTCCCTTCTGCATCAGAGCAGGCAGCAGCAAAACAAGGCCCGGCATCCGAGGGGACTAATGGCCCATTTGAGCAGCTCCCCTCAAGCAGAAGTTTCCCACATGGCCTTCCAGCCGGGTCCCTGCACTCTCCTGCCTCCACAGCAACCGCGGCCTCCCTTGCTTGGCACTGAGTCTCGGCCCAGGGCACAGGTCAAGGCCCGCAGCAGGGCAGGGTGGGCGTGGGGAGAGGATGCTGGGCCCTCCCCTTCCTCAGACTGTCTCTTTCCACTGCCAGAGCTGGCCATGGCCTGCATGGGTTTGGGGACCCAGCAAGCAAAGTCCACCTCACTGGGCCCCTTCCAAGAAGCTGCATGACTCCAAGCAAGTGACAGGACGTGAGGTCCCTCCTGCTTGCCTCACTAACTAAAGCTTGAAAGGCTCATGTGGACATTCAGAGGGAAAATGTGCACACAAGCCCAAGAGCAGGACCCCCACTGTACTGGATTGAATTATGTCCCCCCAAAACTCCTTGAAGCGTGTATTGTGTCTCCCAAGTTTTATGTATTAGAAGCTTAGCCCCCACTGTGACTGTGAAGAGGGTGGGAAATCCTATTATGGTAATAGAAAGGTGGAGCCTTGAAGAGGCGATTGGATTGTAGGACCGTGCAGTGGTGAATGGATTAAACATGGTGGTCAGGGGTGTGGTTCTGAGGGCTGTAAAAGGAGAGGAGAGTCTGTCTCTCTCTGCTCTCTCTGCTTCCACCATCTTGCAGTGTGAGACCCCTGGGTTGCTGTCTCTACCATAAGATGGACTTTGGACTTCCCAGACTCAGAAACTGCAAGCAATACATTTTATTTTTTTTTTTATAAATCACCCAGTTCCAGTTATTTTGTTATAAGCAACAGAAATGGACTAATACACTCACCCAGGGTCTTTTTGCCCCAAACCTCAGCTTCCCCGGTTCTGGCTGTGTGGGGCCCAGCGGTTGCGTTCTGCCTGAGCTGCACGCCACCTGCCCTGGCCTGCAGTGCCAGCTGCTGCCACCTCTGTCTCCTGAACGATATTCTCAGCTGGGCTGCCCCCTTCCCCAAGGAGGCCTGAGGCCCCCACCCTCCAAGTCCCAGGAAGGGCCCAACTCCCTGCTGTAGACATCTCCATCCCCCAGAACCTCTCTCCCCACATCCTTTTGGGCCACCCAGGGCTTCCAGCCACTCTGTTCCTTGCACAGGCTCTGCTGTGAGCCCCAGACTCTTTACCTCCTCACAGCAGCCCCTCGCAGGGCCATTGTGCCTCACAGAGGCTGGGCCAGGGTGGAAGGGGCAGCATTGAACACATGGGTCCCCTCCATGGTGCTTGCTTGTGTGGGTGTGGGTGTCCCAAGCCTGTCCCTACTTATGCTATAACCTGGCCCCTCTAGCTGGCCCCTCATCCTTCCTAAGCTGTGGGCACAGGGAGGCCCTGCCACTACAGACCTTTCCAACCACGGTCCTGGGAGCCTGAGGACACTGGTGCTGAGCACTGGGCGTTGCCTGCAGGTGCTCCCTCTGCAGCGTCCCTCCCCTCAGGCCTGGACACTCAGATGCATGTGCACCTGCCTACAGGGGATGTGGCAGGTCCCAGGATTCCTGAAAACAAGCCCACCCCTGCTGACCAGTGATGCTGAGGCCGATCACCAGGCCCCTCCTCACCCTGGGGACACCCTGCCATGGCCCTGTCCTCAGCCTTTGATTGCTCCCTCTGACAGCCCAGCCCCACATTGCACTCAGTCCTGGGATCTGGAGATCCTGCCTTGGCCTCCTACTCACAGACTCTGCCTCAGACTTTACCCTTTGGCCTTTTCTGCCCAGTACATGCTCAGGTGGGCTACCTCGGGCCAATGTGGGCCTCTGGGACACATTTCCCTTGGTGGCTGGTGCTCTGGACAGAGGAATGTTCTGGAAAAGGAGGGGAGGGGAGACACACAGGGGCTCTGGTGGTGGAAAAGCAGGCACTGAGCCTGCCACTGCCCAGCATCCCTGGTGTGATCCACATCAGGCAGGATGGGGGAGGGGGCCTGGGAAGAATGGGGGACCTGGGCTCCCACCCTCATCTTGGCTGTGGGAACAGGAAGGCAGAAGTGCCCCCTGGCAGTGCCCAGCATGCCATGGGTGCTCAGCAAAGGCTCGCAGCATCTCGAGGTCAGGTGGGGAGCGTGGCCTCCCTGGCAGGCTCGATTCCCGTCTGTGCAGAGGCTGCGGCGCTGTGGTCCACATGTGCGCCAGCCTCATCTTACCCAGGGAGGGAATCGCAGTGGGACAACTGGAAAGCTTCTCCCTGTGCCTCTGCCAGCTGGGCCCGATGCCAGAGCCACAGTCCAGCGCATCCCTGCCAAGTTTCCAGGCACTCATCATGCCTCGCTCCTACCCAGGGGACGACCCCAGCACTCTCTCACTTCTTTTGAGACAAATCAAATTGAAGAGAATTGACTTGTGTTAAAGATGAGGCCTATTTTCTACACACACATTTTTTGGGGGAAGAGGGAACAAATTATTTTCCTTCTTTTCTATGGGACGCTGGAGATGGACTCTGGGGGAACCACTCTTCCGAGCACCTGTCCCTAATCCCCAGCGCAAGGCAGAGCAGAGATGCAGCAAACCACCAAGTGCTACAGGTTCTGCAATTAAAGAGAAAACGCAGCTTGGGTTCTCTCAAGTCCAGTGGCAGAGGCTTGCAGGAGGTACTGCGGTGTTAATGGTGCCCTGAAAGTCCCACCAGGTGGAGGCCACAGTGTACGTGTCATGGCAACGACCAGGAGAGAAGGCCAGATCTCACTCAGCTCTCAGCCGGGAGGGTGCTTCTCCCCAGAGCCTGCAGTCCTGCACCCCTGGGCCTGCTCATCAGGGCCAAAGGGAGAGAATACACCTCCAAGAGCAGCACGGGACCTGCTGCAGGTGTCCCAGGGCAGAGGGCAAATTTAAGCTGCTATTCCAAGGCAAGCCTGCCTCCAGGGCCTGAGAGATCTGTGCAGTTCATGTGAATCCCTGGTTTCCTCCGCCATCAAGCATCCTGGGGAATCACAAAAAAATTTAAGCTGCTATTCCAAGGCAAGCCTGCCTCCAGGGCCTGAGAGATCTGTGCAGTTCAGGTGAATCCCTGGTTTCCTCCGCCATCAAGCATCCTGGGGAATCACAAAGGGAGCCTGCACTGAGGGCCCCTTGATGTCTTGGAGCACAAAGGATGGTCACAGGGCCTGCCCTGAGGGGCTCCCCGTCTGCAGAGAGTGACAAAGGCATTGGCCCTCGCATCAGTGTGTGGAGCCTTGGGAGACAGAGGAAGAGACTCGGGGTACAGAGGAGGAGCCCTTGACCTAGACTGTGGCTGGGAGAGCCCCAGAAGGAGGCAGCACCACAGGTGAGCCTAACTCGGTGACCTGCAAGCTGATCATGGGGTGCAGGACATGTGTGTGAGCTTCTAGCTCAAGGAGACTGTGTATGCTGCTTGTTTCTAGGCCCAAGCTCTGCTCCAAGTGCCTTCCATGTGGTAATTCATTTTATTCATTCAGCACCTCCCGTGAAGCAGATACTATTACAATCCCCATTTTATAGATGGGGAAACAAAGGCCCAGAGATGCTAAGTGACTTGCCCAAAGCAACCAGCTGGTGAGTGGCAGAGCGAGAACTTCATCCAGCCCCATCTGACCCCAGGGTCTGTGAAGTCAACCCCTGAGCCACAGTGTCTCTAAAATGTTGAGTTATCCAAGGGAGGAGATTCCTGCAGGCACAATGTTGCCAGAGCCTAAGACAGTGGGTGACACAGAGTGAGGGCTTCATAAATATTTGTCAAAGGAACTAATTTAGACCTTCCCTCTGTCCTTCTACCCACAGCTCTCTCCCCTTCCCAGCACAGCCTAGAGGTCAGAGGCCTCCATAGAGGCCCCACTGAGAAGACCACCGTTTGTTACTAGAAACTTTACAGTGCTGGAGGGAGTAGATATGGTTAGAACTGGGATTGAATCCCAACTTCCCACTTAGAAGCTGTGTGATCTTGGACAAGTGTCCCAACCTCTCTGAGCCCAGATAACTCTGGATCTACAGGGCTGGGTTCTGAGCCTATCTGTTTGCTGTTCAGAGTTTCTCTCTGAGGAGTAACATTCTAACACCATGGCATACACATCAGTGTGTACCTGGCCTGTGTTCTGCATCACCGGCCAGTTTTGACCCTTGGACAATCCCTGTGTCCAAAACCCACCTTGCCTCTGGTCTCTGGCGGCCCGTCTGCAGTTCCCCAGGCCTCGCTGCTGTGCTCGCATGAGCGCAAGTCCCACTACGAAACGTTCTTGTCCTGTGCCAGGGTTTTTTGTTTTATTTTTAATTGCCAGTCTCAGTCTTTAATATCTTACCATACTTAGAGTAAATGGTATTTGACAACTTTTTATTAGTAACCTTAAATCAAGGTGTTGTACATACAGCTCACAAACAGAAGATGTATTTCTACATAAAAGTTTATTTCAGTGATGAAAAGGCTGTTGGGAATCTCTTTTGAAAATTCACCAGCTGGTACTCAGAGGGCTTCTGGATTTAACTAATAGGGAGGAATCTCCTCTTGATAACGGACTTCAGATCCAGATGTGGTCTCAATGGAAAAAAAGAACTTCTTCCAACATTCCTTTATAAGTAAGCTGGTGCCTGGGACATGATGTTCGCTTCATTTGACGAAACCTAAATATCTTGATAAGTAGAGATATTTTTCGGCAAATAACCTGCTGCTGCAATTTTTAAAAATAAACACAGTTCCAGAATCTGTTTCAAGTTCAGTGGTCAGCTTGTGCAAAAAGAATGCAAAGTCATGTGTCATCTGGGTCCCAGTAAACTGGCCATGAGTAAGTGCAGATTCACCAAGTGAGCTTAGGTTTTTAAAAGATACTTTAATTTTTTTGTTAATGAGAAATGAGTTAACTTCTTAGTATAAGCCAATTAAAACGTAAAATATATAATGTAGTAAAGACACGTAAAATAATAATCTTCATGCATGTAAAGTCTGCACCTGTTCATCACGTTGGCCTGGGGGCTTGAGAAACTACCTGGCAAAAATGAGTTAACTTCTTAGTATAAGCCAATTAAAACGTAAAATATATAATGTAGTAAAGACACATAAAATAATAATCTTCATGCATGTAAAGTCTGCACCTGTTCATCACGTTGGCCTGGGGGCTTAAGAAACTGCCTGGCAACCTTGCTGTCATGCTGTGCAAACTGAGAGTGACACCACCTACTTGTCAGGGTTGCTTGTTCATTCATTCAACAAACATTTGCCAGGTTCCTCCTCATTCCAGGTGAGCCCCCTATTTTGGATGTCCTGAAGCCAGGATGTCAGCCCAGGTCTGTGGGTCCATGCATCACACTCAAAATGACAATGTGCGGGCCCTCCCTTCCTTCTCTCTTCCCTCCCTCCCCCTTCACCCCACACCTCTGTATTAAGCATCTAGTGGGCACCGTCCAGGGGCACTGCTCTAGCACTCAGTGATATAACCATGAGCAGAGTTCCTGTTCTCCCAGTGCTTACCATGTAGGGCAAGAAGAAAGATATTAAATATCACACACATATAGAAAGTTTAATGCAAATAAAATAAAAGCAGGGTGAGGGAGTAGTGTGTTGAGTCCTGGGTCTCTTCCGTCTTTGCCCTGTGCTCTGCGTGCAGGGTGCTCTCCTTCTACCCCAGACCTCTGAGCCCTGCGGGCAGGTTGACTACACCCACCCTCCTCCCTTCCCACCAGCCCAGAGAGGACATTCAGAGCGCTCCAGATGAGATCAGATGGAAGTGGCTGCCCAGCATCTCACCAGCTTACACACTCAGAGGCAGCTCCCTGGGGTGCAGGGAGAGTGGCCACTGCCCCCTTCCAGAGTCCAAGCAGATCGAGTGGGTTTGGGTCTGATCAGCACCAGCTGCTGAGTGTGCAGAGGGGCAGGAAGGCGGGTGGGTGTAGAGGAGGTACAGGCTGCATTTCCTTCCAAACCCATGCAGGTGGGTGGAGGCAGGTGCCCCGGTGAGGCTGAGGGGCAGGATTGGGTGATGGACCCAGCACCAAGGAAGGGCATGGGGCAGTTTCGTGTGGCCTGGGGGAGATTCATGTTGCAACCCAGTGGGCAGCTTGACCACTTCAGCACCATAGAGCAAGGCCAGCCAGGGCTGCTGACACCTGTGGGCTGTCCAGCCCTGTGGCCCAGCTCAGCCTGGGCTTGCCGGGCTGTGCGCTTGTGAAGAGACAGAGACTGAAACCAGAGTCCACGTGCTACTCAGGATGGGGCTTTATCCACAGCGCTGGCCTGGAGGATACTGGGTTGGGTGGAGGAGCCACAGAGCCATCATGGACAATGACACAGGTTAGTCCTTGAACCTGGTCCATCAACCAAAGTGAGCCCGCTCGTGGGGCTCCAAGCAGCTGTGCCATCAGAGTGTTCTTATGTGGGCTTCTGGAACCACACAGTCTTAGGTTGAAATCCCACTCCTGCTCCTCATCAGCTGGTCACCTTCGATATGGTTTGTACTGAGTCTAAGACAAGGCTTCCTCATTTGCATATGGGAACAGCGACACGTGCCTCGCAAGACTGTCCTGAGAATGGATAAAATGCTGAAATCGAAACCTCTAGCCACAGCAATTGGGCAGAAAGTGGCCACTGTGTGAACAGTCTTATTAACAGCAGGTCACGGGTCACGTTGGAACCATCTTCCTCTCCGACATCCACCCACCAGGCGTGGCTGGGTAGGCTGGGAGGATTCTCATCCTGCCCACCTACCACAGGCTGTTTATGTTAATGTCACAGTTCTAAAACACTGTCACTGCAGGCCATGACATTTCAAAAGGAGCTTCCTTTCCAGAGCCTGTCCGTAATTAGCACAAGTTTCCATGAGCATCATGATGAGGCCAGGGGAGCCGCCCGGCAGGCTGGTTTGTTAGTATAAGACATTCCTGGGGCCTCTGTGCAGCCCAGGCTGTGCTTCTGCAGCCCTTGCTCCCCCGGCCCCTGCTCTTGGCAGCCCCCTGCCCTCACTGAGGGATTAGCGACATTGGCCGTGCAGTGCCTTTGGCCGTGTACTTGAAGCTGCTGGGCTCTCTGCTCTGTCCTTTCTGGGCCTTATCAGTGGTTCCTGAGCAATGTTTGTGCTGGAAAAATCAAAGCGGGGCTGGGCGGAAATTATGGACTGTTGGTGTCAGGAGCTAATTAAAGACTCTGGGGGTCGAGCACGAGGGAGAGGACACAGACTTCTCCCACTCTCTGTCCCTCTGCTAATGGGACATTGAAAAGCAGAGCCTGGGCTGCAGGCTGAGAAAGCCCATGTTGCCAACAGCTCACGTTGCCAACAGCCCGTGAGTGTGTGACTGCAGAGCCTAGGAAGCGCGCCCCAGCAGCCGTGCACCCTCAATGGCCTCTCTGCCTTCAGAGCCAGGGCAGGAGGCCTGGGGGGATAGTCTCATGTTGACGACAACATATTTATGACCTAGCAAGAAGTTTAGGACAGCCCCGAGTGTCTCTGTGTCTCCATCACTAGGAAATAGATTAAAACTAAAGGACAGTTCTGAACGATGGAAAATAGCCAAACAGACAGGGAAAAAACAAAATGTGATCCTGAGCAGCTCCTACTATCGTTCTCTGTTTTCCAGGCTCTCAGCCCTCAAGACTGTCGGCTCCCTGAAGGCACTGGTTCTGTCATGATGACCATCTCTGCTATGTGCCTCACAGGGCAGGTGCCATATGGGAGCCTGGAGCTACCTGAGTGAGTGACAGAGCTCACACCCTTGGACGTGGGCGAGATCACATCCCCAGATATCAGTCGTGCGCTCGCTCTTCCTCCACATTCACTGAAGTTCTTCCGTGACTCTGAAGGGCTCCCCCACAGGTCCCAGCCCCAGACACGTGGACCCAAGACTCCTGCCAAAGTAAAGGACATAAATATGCAACCACTAAGGTCAAGGTCTGGGGCCTTAGGTCCACATGAGAAAACTTGGCGTGGCTTCCTGCACAGAGGGTGTTCATACGCTCAGGTCCCTGGATCAGGGAAGGGGAGTCATATGTGCATACCGCCCCCTGACCAAGTGTGGCCACTGCCAGAGCCAGCAGTGCTGCAAAGGTTTGTCTCAGAGTCCCTGCCTCATCCACTGTCCTATAGTCAGGACCCCTGATGGCAGCACGTGCCATACAGTTTGGCACGGTCGTCAGTCCTGCCACAAGACTGTGCAGCACCCTCACTCAGTGCACCTGAGTCCATTTCTGCTCCTTATAATGAAATACCTGAAGCTGGGTGATTTATAGGAAACAAAATTTATTGCTTACAGTTTCTGAGGCTGGGAAGTCAAAAGTCCAGTGAACACATCTGGTGGTGGCAACAGAGACCCAGGGATCTCACACTGCAATATGGTGGAAGCAGAGAGAGACTAACCTCTCATGTGCTCTTCTTTTAAAGCCCTCAGAACCATGCCCCTGACCACCATTATGAACCTATTCACTACGGCATGGTCCTACAGTCTCATCACCTCTTCAAGGTCCCACCTTTCACTTACAGTAATAGGATTTCCCACCCTCTTTTACATTGTCACAGTGGGGACTAAGTTTTGGGAGGACATTCAAACCAAGGCAGCATCCATGTGGCCAGTTCCCCCTTAGGGCTTCAGGACACTCTTTAGCATCCCTCTGGACCCCCGGGGGGTTGGGGTATTCAAGGCAGGCCAGCTCTTGGCTGGCATGGCTGATGGGTTATGGTGCAATTCAGTGACTATCCGAGACCTTCTGAGTGCTCCCTCCTCCTCCTGCCATTGTCCAGGCCCACTTTTGTTGAAAGTGTCCCTCAGTTTCTTTATCACCCTTTCCAGCTTCCTCTGACAGAGGGACCTCATGTTAATTGAGCACCTGTTATTTTTTAGAACAGGCTCCTCAAACTAAGGCCTGCAGGCCAAATTCAGGTTTCCGTCTATGAAGTTTTATTAGAACCCAATGATGTCCATCCATTTATGCATTGTCTAGAGCTGCTTTCAGGCTGCGACAGCAGAGCTGAGTAGTTGCAACAGAGATCCTATGGCCTGGAAAGACTAAAATATTTACTACCTGACTCTTTACAGAGAAAGTTTGACCAGCAGGATGTCTAGTAACAGACCCCAACTTTTCATCATGGAAATTCCAGTTAAAATCAAAAGACAAATGGTCTTCTTCCTGTTATCACCCAAGATCCATAAAATTGCCCACCCAGACAACTAACTCCTTCCTCTTCTCCTCGGCTTTGTGACATGCGAGTCAGTCAACCAATGACCTTCTCTGTCTTCCCTCTGATCCTGGCATGTGGATTAGGGGCCTGAGCCGGGGGGTAAGGCTGGACCAGATGCCCCATGGGGTTCTTCCTGGAACTGTCAGGTGCCTCCTCCCCAGGCAGTGGAGACTCACGATGAGGAGGTCGATCTGTGGCTACTGGAGCTGCCGGAGATGGGGCCTGTGATTACTTAGATGAGGGCCCTCCCAGGAGTTAGAAACTCAAGACACATGATTAGTCTCCAGGATTCCCCTGAAAGCAGGTGAGTCAGGCATTGGGCTGCTTCCCATTCTCCTTGTTGGCTGCCAAGCTTCGGAACCCCCTTCTGTGCCTGGGGAACTGGCCTGAGTGTGACTGAGTCTTGTAGGATGCAGGGCCCAGCCACCAATACAGAAACAGCAGGGCGGGTGAGGCGAGGCCACCTTTCTGCCCCTGTGCCCACCTGGATGCATCACCTAAACTCCACCACCCAGCCATGAGCTCCATCAGGCTCAGGGGCAGGTGGCAGCGGCAGTGGCCCGGGGCCCCTTCCCCAGCTGACCTCAGCAGCCAAGCCTGCCTCAATGCCTGCCTATGCTCCAGGCCTCTCTGTCAAATGCCCCAACTCTTTGACACATTCATTTTCTACTGAAGTCAACTCATGTCTGTGCAGAAATGGAGCTTGGGGGCCGGCCTGGTGGTGCACTGCTACAGTGCGCCGCTTGAGAGCTCGGCGGCGCTCCCGCCAAGGGTTCGGATCCCACATACAGACCGGTTCCCGCTCAGTGGCTGAGCAAGGTGCGGGCGCAACACTGAGGGTTGCGATCCCGTTGCCAGTCCCGGTCCGGTACGGGCGCGACACTGAGGGTTGCGATCCGTTGCCGGACACGAAAAAAGACAAAAAGGAAAAAAAAAAAAAAAAGAAATGGAGCTTGGAGCTACTGGGTGCCTCCAAAGTGGCACGGATGGTAACAGGCAGATCCAGGATTCAAACCAGCTCCTCTGAGCCTAGCAAGCATAAGCCTGTCCCACTCGTCCTCACGGCCTCTCAAGGAGCGACACTGCCCGTCCAGAGCCTCAGACAGGGTCCACCTCCCAGATGCAGCATCCACCTGTCCTGGCTCCCACCCCTTGCTCGGCTCCCCAGCCAGGGCCCCAAGATGGCCTCTTGAGCAAATGCCTCCCTTCTTGGGGAGCACACTCAGATCTCTGTACTATTGAGTGGATTCCAGAAATGAAAGTGGTGTTTTTAATTGTGTGTGGAACAGTGAGGAAGGGAGGGGTGGACTGGGAAGATGACAGCCAGGCTGCCCCACTGGGCTCCAGGATGGAGGACACAGGCGGACTCCTGGCATGAGAGGGCCTGGAGGGGACAAGGCCAAGCCGAGGGACTGAGGAAGTGAGCTTGCTGTGACTTGCTACTGTCTTAGAATAGGACCAGCAGTGGTGTGGCCCAGGGTGGGCCACGAAAGTGGGGACTGAGAGCTGCCCAGGGAGAAGGGCAGCCACGTGGGGCAGTGCCCTGAAGCTCCCAACACACATGCCGGTCAGGAGGGTGTCTTGGAATCTCAGAGATTTATTTTCCAAAGCTTCCCTCTCTGAGCCTAAGCCTAAGGACAGGTGGACAGGACAGATAGGGACCCTACCTCCTTCCTTTGGTCCCCTGGGTTGCACCCTCCAGACACAGCTGCACGGACAGGCTGCACAAGAGGGGGAAAGGTCAGACTCCTCAATGCAGGGACCTGTGGCCTCTGATCTTGCTGCTCGAGGCCAGGTGTCTTTGTCCCTTGGCTTTCAGCTGTGTTCCCCAGGTGTGCAGTCCCTCAGAAGGTCAGCTGCTCCTATCCACGCAGTGGAGTGCTGGGAGAATGGGGGCAGGCTAGCGTCCTGCAGGTGTGCACACCTGCCCGTGGCCGACGAGTGCCCCGCACACAGCCCTCAGGACCACCTGCCTCCTCGTGTTCTGGGTGAACGAGCTGATGGGAAGGTTCGAGGTCTTGGTTCCCTTAGCTGTAAGTGTGACGCTGGGGCTCCATCTCAGGGTGTGGTCTCTGAGGCAGGCTTTTGTCAATGAGTGATTTGCTCAGGATCACAGAAATGCTGAGAGTGGAGCTGCACCCCAACCCAGCCCTCGCCGGCCCCAGGAGCCGAGGGCTTTCCAGTTACCCCACAATCCTCCGTGTATCCTAGTTCTAAGCACTCAGATTTACACACACACACACACGTGCACACACACACACACACACACACACACCTGCCTACACTGAATACACTCGATAATCATCCCTGTTTGAATGAAGACCCATCAATGATGGAATTGGTGAAGGTGACTACCGGTGATTACAGTGTCACTTGCACAGGCCCTGCTTCCCTGCTGGGCCCAGGAGCATCTTCTGTAGGGGACTGGAGGAGGAGGGAAAGTCATTTTCTCAAGCATTTGATAGAGGCTAGAGCTGCGCAGCCAAGTTGAGGGGTGGGTTTTAGGGCAGAAAGACACGAACTGTGTTTCCTGGTAAGTGTCACCAGCCAGTTTCCATTTCCTCACATCTGAAATGGAAGACCATCGCAGCCCCGACCTCACGGAGTTGTTGTGAGGGGGGACATACATGGAAGGGCTGGGTCATGTGCTTGGCTGGCACCTGGCCATGGCAGGTGCTCCCGAAATGGCAGGGCTCGTCAGCAGCAGCAGCAGCCACCACCACCGGCTCATCTCAAGGTCATTGTCATCGACACCCCCACCGTCACTTACCTCCCCACCTCCTTCATTGTACAACAGGCCGGCTGTCCTTGCCTGCTCGCCAGCAGCCCGTGTAAACCGGGACAGTGACTGGGGAGAACAGCAGTGAATACGAGGTGTCCCCGGGCACGGCGGGGCTGTCATGTGCATTGCAGCCTCTCAGCGCTGACCGTCCTTGTTCCCCACAGCCACTGTCAGGCCGCCGAGGCTGAGGCTGAGGCTGAGGCTGGGGAAGACAGATGGGAGCCCCTGGGGCGGCGGCGCCACGCTGACACCCAGCAAGTGCCCAGTCGCCCAGTCGGAGCTCCATGCTCTGCCAGGGCTGAGTCATTAGAGGCAGGTGCAGCGTGCAATTTAAATAAAACGTTGATTTAATAAGGACAGCCGACAGGGATATTACAAGTCCCCTGTCCAAGTTTTTTTTTTTTTTTTCCTTTTTGTCTTTTTTCGTGTCTGGCAACGGATCGCAACCCTCCGTGCTGCGCCCACACCTCGCTCAGCCAGTGAGCGGGAACCGGTCTGTATGTGGGATCCGAACCCTTGGCGGGAGTGCCGCCGCGCTCCTAAGCGGCGCACTGTAGCAGTGTGCCACCGGGCTGGCCCCCCTGTCCAAGTTTTCAACAGAAGTTTGAAGGCAACTTGGAGGCCTGGGAAATTGTGACTTAATTTCTTAAGTTTCTCTTCAAAACAAGTACAATGAATTCAGGCTTTTTGGTTTTTTTTTTAAGTTTATTTATTTTCACTTTTGTGATTTAAAAATAAAACAGACAGAAAACCAGCAAACACGTGTAAGAGCCTCACAGTGGAATGCAGGGGGCCCCCTCCCCTCCCACCTCCACACTCCCACTCAGGTCCCTGGTCCTGCTGCTCTGCCTCTCTGGCCACTGCTTCCTGTCCCAACCATTCCCACCGGCCTGGCTGCACCCTGTCTGGTGTCCTCCTGACACCGCCACTGGAACCATCTTGCTAGAATGAAATTTAGCACCACTCCCCTGCAGAAAGTCCTTTAAGCACTCTTGTCCCCGACCAAGCAGAACTAAACCTCTCAGCTAAGTCCCCACGGCTTGGCCCTTGCTTGATCCCAGCCTCATCTCTCACCACTTCCTTTGCTGCCCTAGTCACAGGGGATCCCTGGGAAGTCCTAGAGGCTGCCTGGAGGGCCCCTCCGCTTCCCATCTGCTCCCTGGTCTGCAGGGTCCCTTCTTCATCTGGCAATGCTCAGACAGTGTCCAGAGAGCTGCCCTGAGCCCTGAGCCCAATTCCTGCAGCCACCATCCACCCACAACTTGGTCCCTAACACCACACTCTCCGCAGGCTGCTGCAGATGTCCAGAGTCAGCAACTGTGACGCCTGTGCTTCTGCGTGTCAGCACAGCACCTGCACCTTGCAGGTCCACGAGAGGCATCTGGCTTGCCCCAGCTGGCCCTATATCATGTGTGGTCACTTACTAGCCAGCACATCCCCCTCAAATCTCTGTGTGTGACTTTGGCATGGCCTGTGCCCACCCTGCTTATCCTCAAAACAGTGTCAGTTTGTGATTTCATTTCATAAAGACTCTGCCCCTGCACACCAGCGAGAACCAGAAAAGGCAGAGGAATGAAGGGAAAATAGAATCAAATCTGAAACCTTCCCACCACCGCCCAGGGAAGGCTGTCTTGCGGTGCCCCCTCAGCTCAGTTTGCAGTGAAGCAATGTCTTGAGAGGATGGGCCATGACCTGTCCACCTTGCCAACTAATACACAGCATTCTCACCCGGAGAATGAGCCAGAGTCACCCAAAGCAGTTCTAGGTGGACTGTCAAGGTCCGTCAGACCCAGATGTGTGGGAAGGGGACCGTCTGCATTATCCCCAAGATTGCAGTTCATCTTCCCATGATACCCCAGGGAGGGGCTTCTGGGATGAGCAACAGCTCTGAGGTCAGAAAACCCCTTCTGAGTGTTTGCAGACCCCGCCCTCCACTTCTCTTTTGCACAGCTACAGCTACCAGATGCAGTGCGCCCCGGAAGCAAAGCACGTGCTTCCTTCGCCACCTCGCAGATAGAGCTGCCCAGGGCCCTCTCTTTCCAGCTCAGCCTCGTGTCTTCATCAGAGGGCCTTCTGGGGCCTGAGCGGCACCAAGGCCTCCCGCAGGTACGGGAAGCTCTAGCTCTGTGGGTGAAGGCAGCGTGCTGAGTGCTCTGGGCAGTCATGGCCACTCTGACTCACACCCAGCTCTCAGCCTCCCCCTCCCCACCCAACTCTGATTCTGGTTCTTTTCCACGTTGTGCTCCAGCCAGCGTTAGTTCAGTGAGGACCTGTGGTCCAAGGGCTGCCATGTGCTCAGCCCTGCTGCTCCCTGGCAGGGTGGGGGTGGGGACCCCCCCATAACAGCTCTACCTGGTCTCCCCTGACACCAGATCTGCATTTCAATCTGAAAGCTTTTTGGGCAGCTCAAACTCATGTCCCAAACTGAACTCACGGTGGGTTCCTCCACACTTGCTCCTCCTCTATCCCTTGCTCCAAAGAATGACACGACCCCCAGACAGTCCCCATGCCTGGGACTGAGACCCGAGAATCGTTTGAGGTATCCCCTCACCCTCACCTTCACATCCACCAATCAGTTAGCAATGTGGGTTGCATTTGCCCAGCATTTCTCAAATCCAACCCACCTCCCTTCCCACTCACGTTTTCCTGATTCAGACTCTGTCATATTTTGCCGGGACCCAAGCCGGATCCCTTCCAATCTACCCCCAACACTGGTCTCAAGGTATTCCTAAAGGTCCAGCATTATTGTGTCATTCCAGCTTTAAATCCAGCATGAATGGTCCCCGCAAGCCTCAAGGGAAACTCAGCCTTCATGGAGCAATATGCAAGGACATCCCAGCCTGGGACATGCCTGCTTCCCTACCTGGTCACCTTCCGTCCCACGTACTCAGAGCTCCTTCCACTTCTGCGTGAAGTCTGCTGCCAACCCTTTGGACTCTACCGATCAGGTCCCACATCCATAACTAGTCTTGGGTGGAATTTCTGAAGAAGTTTAGAGAGACAAAGCTGTCCTGCCTTTACCGTGGCCTGGTGGCCCCGTGCGACTTTCCGTGGTTGGGGTTCTGCTGTGCACCTTGAGGAATCAGTATCTTTCCCAGGCACAGAGGTGGGAATTACAAGGTCTGGGCCTAAGACCTCTGACTCCATTCCCATTACGTCACATGGATTTCTATATATACTGGAGAGTTTACACATCATCAAAACACATATTTTTGTGATTTTCTAATAGCTCTGAGTCCTGCTACCATGTCTTGTTCCCAGGCCACCACCAAGTGCTGCAGACACGTGACAGTAAGCATCTGAGCTCTCACATGAACACCGTGTGTTCTTCTCCTGGGAGTCTTTGGAAAACAGAAAACAAGGTATAAAAGACCCACCCAAAACATGCCAGAGCTGTGAGGCTGCTAGAGAAAGGGTCAGGGCAGGGCCCACCTGCGGCGGTTGAGTGGTGACTGTGGAGACCACACGTTCCCAGAGTCATGACCCCGGTGCCCAGCACAGCCCTGCTTCAGCCACCATGAGGCCCGAGCACCCGGCTGGTCCACTCTGATCTGAACTGTGGAGTTCACTGGAGTAGTATCCCTTACCCCACCCCTCAGGGCACCTGGACGTACTAGGTACCCCCATGGTGATCAGGAGCTGGTTCAGGGGTGAACAGACAGTCACTCTGCAGTCTCGTCACATTCCCCTTCAGACCCACGAGACTGAAAGGGGGATTCCAGCGCTTCTTTCAAGAGGTCCGCCCCCCAGGCCTTGAGATGCGTCTCTCAGGGGATGCTGCTGTGGGCTGAACTGTGCCCCCCACCCCTCCAGACTCAGATGTCGAAGCCCTCACCTCCTCAGAATGTGACCACACTTGATGACAGGGTCTTTAAAATAAATAACTAATGTTAAATGAGTCCAGATGGTTATGCCCTAATCCGGTATGACTGGTGTCCTGTAAGAAGAGGACACACACACGGAGAAGACCGTGTAAGAACACTGGGAGAAGGCAGCCACCTGCAAGCCAAGGAGGAGCCAACCCTGCTTCCACTTTGACCTTGGATTTCCAGCCTTCATAACTGTGAGAAAGGAAATGTCTGTGGTTCCAGCCACCCAGCCTGTGGTCCTTTGTTACGGCGGCCTGAGCACAGAAGACAGGTGCTCAGGATCCTGGCCGTGCAGCCCTCTCTGCCCGGTCAAAGTCAAGCTGAGCATGCCTTGTGCAGGGCTCCAGGCAGGAGGGCTAGGGCTGTCCCTGAGGCCTGTGCCAATGCCCGCTCCATCCCACTGGGGAGGACTCCTCAGCTCCGGTCCCTCTGGGCATCTCATAATCACTCAGCCCAGCCCTGACTCCCACACCCCACCCATATGGGTGAGTTTCTTGAAATGCAGATGTGCTCATTAACAACCAGAGGCTTCGAACACCCTAGTTACTGAGTGCTGCGGGCTCCATCCCCCAGGCACTGCCCGCTCCCCGGGGCTGTGTAGGGGACCCACATCCCCAGCGGCTGGTCCCCTGAGGTGCTGTACGGCAATTGCTGTGAGGCCCTTCTCTCTGGCCAGGCATTAGCCTTCCCCCAGGGGGTCCCACCCCTCCTTTTCCTCTGCCCCCCCCCCCCCCCTT
>NW_007726369.1:628138-652820 GCF_000696425.1 Galeopterus variegatus | reverse complement strand
CACATCCCCAGCGGCTGGTCCCCTGAGGTGCTGTACGGCAATTGCGTTGAGGCCCTTCTCTCTGGCCAGGCATTAGCCTTCCCCCGGGGGGTCCCCCCCCTCCTTTTCCCCCCCCCCCCCCCCCCCACTTCTTGCTTCCCCACGGGCCTCCTGAGGTCACATTGCCTCAGGTGGGATTGGGACCACACACCAGTGAGCATGAGATGTGCCATCAGGCCATCAAGGGCAGAGGGTAGGAGGTGAGGTTAGAGAAGGGGCTGAGGACGATTCTCCAGCACCCGCTGGGTGTCCTACCACTCGTGTCCATTCTGACACTAGCTGCCTGGAGGTAGCACAGACCCCACAAGTTAAGGGCTCAGTCCTGCAAGTCTGCCCCCACTTCAGATGACAGCTGCAAATCTCAGGTGTCCCCAGGCTACCCATACTTCTGCCTGACTGGCTATACATTCGGGGGCTTCTGATAACTTGATAATTTTCTGGAACAACTCACAGAACTCAGGAAAAGGCTGTACTTACAATTACAGTTTATTATAAAGGACGCAAATGAACAGCAGATGAAGGTGCACATGGGTGAAGTCTGGAGCTGGGAGCAGAGCTTCCATGCGCTCTGGGCACCCCCCCAGCTCATCTATGTGATCCCCAGCCAGGAAGCTCCTCAGCCTCCTCGTTTCAGAGGTTTTTTGGGGCATTATTACACGAGTATGATTGCTTCTATCACTGGCCACACGATGGAACTCAGTGCTCAGATCCTCTCCCTTCCCTGGAGATCAGAGGTGGGCAGGGCTGAAAGTGCCAGCCCTCTAATCAAGTGCTTGGTCTTTCTGATGACCACTCCTGTCCTGGTGCATTCAGGCTGCTATAACAAAGTACCATGGACTGGACGGCTTATAAACAGCAGATATTTATTTCTCTCAGTTTCAGAGGCTGGAAGTCTGAGATCAGCCTGGTCGGATTCCTGTGAGGGCCTCTTCCTGGATGCAGACTTCTCCCTGCAAGCTCGCATGGTGGAAGAGAGAGCCAGAGAGCTCTCTGGAGTTCCTTTCATAAGAGCTCTACTCCCACTCATGACCTCATCGCCTCCCAAAGGTCCCACCTCCTGATACCATCACACTGGGGGTTAGGATTTCAATATATGAATTTGGAGGGACATGTGTATTCAGCCCATAGCACCTTCCCTCCCTTCAGTGTGACCTTCCAGGGCTCCTGGGTGAGGGCACCACCCTCAGCCTGCAGGCTCCTGCCTCCTCCCCTCTGCCAAGGATTACCCAGCACAGCAGGGGAGCCCCCATCAGGGCCTGCTGCTCCCACTCTGGCTGCTGGGCTGCTGGGCCAGGGCTGGGAGGGAGGCAAGTAGCCCCGCTCTACCATCTGAGTGATGGTGAGCTGCGGAGGCAGGGCAGCACCGAGGGAGAAAGGCCATTTTGCTGTCTGCATGGAGAGTCGTTCCCTGTGCGAACACAGTGCACAGCTTTGGGAAAGCTTCTCATTGGATATCTCTTGAATGGAACTGGGGGGGATGCAAGGCAGGTGAGGCCGGAGGCAGGTACAGGTGTGGGGAGAGTTCGCCAAGTTCAGGCAGAGGCACGGGGAGTTGAGGGGAGGGACCTAAGACCAGGTGCAACTTGGTGACCAGCTGGCTGGGTGGGCAGAGGAGGGGGCTCCAGGCTTCCCGTCTGGGCTATGTGGACAGTCTTGGGAATACAGAAGGACAGGAAGGCAGGAGAGAGGGCAGAGGTGGCAGCTTCATTGTGGACATGCTGAGGACGAGGAAATGAGAGGCTGAGCAGGGGTAGCCATAGGACTCGAGGACACCTGTGTCTGGAACTCAGAAGTCAGGGCTGGGTTAGAGGCACAGATTGGGGTCATGCAAGCTGTGGCTGCAGAGGAGGGTGTGTGGGGCCTGGATGGGCACCTCCCATGGAGCCCTGTGCACCCCTGCCCCCAGGCTCTCTCCCTCTCCCCAGGGTGCGGCTTCCCAGGAAAGGAAGTAAGGGCTTGGAGTCCCATCAAATGTTGGTGGTGTGAACCTGGACAGCGTCTCCACCACCCTCACTGTGTCATTCCTCGCTGGGATAAAGAGCTCCTGCAGCAGCTATCCCCACGGCTTTTGCAAGGCCGCCCCCGCGAAGCACCTGACTCAGAGGTGGGTGCACCATGGGTGTCCCCTTCCTCTGCCTCTCTCTGGCTGGGCTGGGTACTGGTTATCCCTCCCCCATTGGGCCATGTTTGCTGGTCTCAGGGAACACAGGAGACATGGGTTTCCGGGTGGGGGGACTCCCGCCATGGTCTCCCTATTGGGGGACAGTGGAGCCCTGGAGAAGTGCAGGGTGATAAGTCTGCTCCCTGCCCCGCAGCCTCCCCCAGAGGCCCCCAAGTGCTCCCCTCCCAGCTCAACGTCTCTGCATCCAAGCTTAGCCCCAAGTCCCCAGGGGAAGATTCCTGCCCTCCTCCCAGGGCTCCGGCTCAGCCCCTTCAGAATTGTTACTGCAGGGGTATGGGGGGACAAGCAGCCGGTGGGGGAGCTCAGCCTTGTGGCATCAGACCAACCCTGAGACCCCAGGTAGCCATTAATGCAGATTCAAGGAGATGGGGTCTTGTCTGGCTGTGCCCAGCCTGACCTCTGGCACCAGGTGACTTCCTCACGCTGGCCCCTGCAGGGGGCGAGGAGGAAGGCTCAGGGCCGAGCAGAGGGCTCCTCCAAAGCCTAACTCACCACTTGCTTCCACCCACCAAGGCCTGGAAGCTGAGCAGCCGCCCAGAGCCCAACCGGCCCTGAGAAGCGGCCCCTCCTGGAGGCCGCAGGGAGGCCTGGATGTCCAGCAGGAGCAGCAAGCCAGGCTCTGGCTTCTGACAGGTCCTCCAGGAATGCGGGACAATGAGGGCCCGAGAAGGGCCCTGAGAGGAGAAGGGGCCCGAGAAGCAGCCCAGAGGTGAGAAGCCTGCACGTGCTGGGCACACCTGCCAGGCTCGCTTTCCAGGGTCACCCCATTTAACCTTTCCACTTTTCACGGGGGGGGGTGGCCACACTGACGAACCCCATTTACAGAAAGGGAAACTGAGGCTCTGAGATGAGTTAGTCCTCTGGGCTCAGACGGCTGGTGGCAGAGCTGGAGTTAAACTCAGCTCTGATGGAGCCAGGCAGGGGCACAGCCGGGGACAGACCTTCGAGCCCCTCCTTAGGAAGCTCCACCGCCCGCATCCTCTCTCCCAGGACCAGCTGCAGGCATTCGCCCTGAGGAGGGGACGCCCAGGGCTCCAGCCTGCCCACGGGCCACAGCCTGGATTCCTGCGAGGGCCAGGCATGCGCAGTGAAGAACTGAGGAGGGTGCCCGGTGGGGGCTTTGGCCACCCAAGGAGCATGTGCCCTCTACAAAGGGGGCGGCCACTAGCCATGTAGCTATGGACTAGCAGGCTGTGACCTCATGTGGACAGGGTCTGCTCACACGCTCTGAGCTCACAAAGCCCTACAGCCACCTCCCACCCCTGCAAAACAGGACAGGAGCAAAGGCCTCCAACTGCAGAAGACCCTCTTCACCTGACCTCAGTCTTCTCTCTGTCTCTGGTTACTGAAGCACCCACAAATTCCCTGCTCTGTTCCCAGCACAGCCTCCTCCACCAAGCTTCCCAGACTCGCCCTCGGAGCGGCCCAGATGGTGGCTATGGAAGAGAGTGGGCTCTGGGGTCAGCCTGGCCCCCTCGCCTCCCAGTTGTGTGACCCTGGGCAGCTGCTTAACCTCTCTGAGCCTCAGTTTTCTCACTTGGCAGGTGGTCATGAAGATCCAAAGTGATAACGTGTGTAAAGTGCTTTTTATGGAACAAATGAATGTTTCCCTCTGCCCGCCCCCACTCCCGACATTAACAAGAAATGCAGCCCTGGCAGTCGAAGTCAGGGGTAATATTAAGTCCCTGCTCAAATAGCATTCGGGTCTGATGGCAGCGGTTTTCAGCTGAGGTTCACCTGTTGGCCATGAACTTCTGACCCAGAACAGAGCAGGGGACACAGGTTCAGCAGCTGAGAGTGGGTGGATGGGGTGTCAGGGGAACGTGCTTCCAAGGGCGGACCTCTGGTTACTATGGTTTTTGTAATGGTCAGGATACTTTCAGCTGAGACGTGACTCCAACCAACTTAACCAGAAGAGGGGGTAGAACTGGTTTAAATGACTAGGGATCCAGAAATATGTATATGTTTAAGCATAGCAGGATTCGGGCATTTGAGCAAAGTTGTCAAGACTTTATGTCCCTCTTTCCATACCTTGGCTCTACATGCACAGGCTGGCAGTGCCACCTAGTGGACGTGGTTAGCACCCTGAATCAGGATGCGGGTTGATAGGGTGGTGTCCTATCACACAAACACACACACCACCATGAACACACATCACAGGCCCCTGCCCACACCGTGCCTGCACACCACCGTGTCCCAGCCCCCTCCCCCTGGGTTTCCATCTTGGAGCTGGCCATCAGCAGCCGTAAAACCATACTTTCTCTTTCCAAAAGCTAATTTGGTGACTATGAGGACAGCCAGATTGCCTGAAGAGGGGTGAGGTCACATTTGCTAAGGACATGCTAGTCCATGCCATGAGGTAGGTGTCATCGTCACACACAGAGGTTAGGGAACGTGCCCAAGCCCACCCAGCTAGCAAGAGACTCCAGACCTCAGGCTGTGCAGCTGGACATCTTGATTCCTACAAGCTTCATAAATTATCCATTTTTAAAAATGACTTGTCTGGATCCTTTAATTTCCTCCTTGAACTGGGGGTTTATTTGAAACGGAATCAACTTGGCCCATTATTCCATTTGTGGTCCCAAGATCATTTTCTAAGTGACCCCAAAACTCCAATTCACAGCAGCCTTTGTCAAACCTACCCTGTCATCCTTCTCCTCCCAGCAAGAGAGTGTGCCTGTAAGTGTATGCAACTGTGGTGTGTGTGTGCTCATATATGGGGTGTGGGGGGTGTGGTGCATGTGGTGTGTATGGTGTGTGTGGTGTATGCATGGCGTGTGGTGTGTATGGTATATGTGTGGTGTGTGTTTAGTGTATATGGTGTGTATGGTGTGTGTGGTGTGTGTATGTGAGGGGGTGTGTGGTGTGTGTACTGTGAGTGGTGTGTGTGTGTGTGTGTGTGTGTGTGTGTGGTGTGTGGTGTGTGTGTGTACACAATGTGTGGCTCTGTGTATGTGTGATGTGTGGTTGCGTGTGCTGTGTGCATGCATACATGGTGAGGATTGCAGCACAGGTGCTGCATTCAGAGAGGGTGGGGTCAAATGCCAGCTCTGCTGCAGGTGTCCCGCTGTGCCCACCTCCTGATAGCCATGCCCCCGTGTACTCCCACACCTTGACCGTGGGCTGCACCTAGTGACCTGTGTGTCAGACAGACTATGGCAAAAGTCACTTCCAAGATTAGCCACAGAAAAGACTCCAGGTTCTGCTGGGTGCTCTCTCTGGCTTTCTCATTCTCCTGTTCTCATGGAAGGCAGTTGCCATGCTGTGGTGTAGAGAGGTCTGCGTGCCATGAACTGAGCTAGGCTTCTGCCAACAGGCAGCAGGTGACTGGAGCTCACTAACAACCACCTGAGTGACCTTAGAGGTGGACCCTCCCCAGTCAAGCCTTGAGATGACGGCAGCCGCTGCTGACACCTTGATGCAGCCTATGGTGGATCGAGCCAGGTGACCCAGCTGAGCCACACCGATCCCTGACCCACAGAAACTGTGAGATGATGAACACTGTTTTAAGCTGCTAGATATGGGGTAATTTGTTAAACTGCCAGAGATAACTAATACGCTGGGACTTTGCTATGCCCTTCTGAGCCCCAGTCTCCCTGCTATACAACAGGCATTGGGTCATAGGACGTGCTTAACACAGTGGTTAATGCCAAACAGAGACTCAGCAAAAGTTCCCTTCCTCCTTCCCACACAGAAAGTCGGCTTGGCACACGCTCTCCCAAAGAGCATGGTGTGGTGGAAAACTCAAAGTCAGGCTCTGCTTCTGGGCTGGAGGCTGACCGAGCCCACCCCTTGCCTGCCCCTTGCCTGCCCCAGTGACTGGAGAACCAGGACCCCAGCAGCAGGCTGGAGAGCAGATCCAATGGCATTGCCTTGGGCCTCTCTCCACTGAAGTCAGAGGCCGGGGTGCGGCCCCCACTCCCAGCCACGGAAGCTCCTTGATCTCTGACCTCACTGGTGGGAACAGCACCTTCCTCAGGACAGACTAGGTTACTGGCGCACGGATGATGTGCTGGGTGTTCCTGGGCCAGGTGCCAACAGCCCCAGTGGAAACCTGACTTCTGCCTTTGCCATGGCGAGCCCAGGAAGAGGCCCAGCCATCACATACATCTATGGGTAGGCACCACTGGCCAGCATCTGCTTCCCTAGTCTCACTCCAGGCACCCCCAAAGCCTCTGCTGTCCTCCCAGCTCCTGCCCTGCTGCTGCCCAGGCTAGCCCACCAGTGTGCCCAGTCCCAGGACCTTGACTCTCCAGGACAACTGGCCCCTCTTCTTATGCTAATCCCCCAGGTCAGGCGTGCTGGTCCCAGCTCCGAGAATGTGCAGAGAACTCACCTCTGAGACCTTCCCCATGCCATGCTCTAAGATGGGATTGCACATGTTTTGTCTCCTGTAATTCTCCCTCACGACGACACTGGGAACAAGATGCTGTTCTTCCTACTTTCTAAATGAGGAAATAAAAGGTTCAGGGCTTTAGCAAGGTCACCCAGCAAGGGTAGCAGTTCTTCAACAAGGCCCTGAAATTCTTTGACTGTCCTTCCACTGAGAAGTGGTTTTATGCCCTCTCGGGTTGAGTCTGGGCTCTGTGACTGCGTGGCTGAGAGGACACAGCAGCAGTGATGCTGGGCCGGTTTATGGGCTCAGACTGTAGGCAATCGATAACTTCCACTTCCTGTCTCTTGGGACATTGCTCTTGGAACCCAATCACCCTTCTGCAAGGAAGCCCAAGTGGCCCATGGAGAGGCCCACACGAGAGAAACCAAGGCCCCCGCCCTCAGTACAGGCTAAGCTCCCCATGGACGCTAACCATCACACCAGCCTACCAGCCACGTGGTGCATCATCTTAGAAGTGGACCCTCAAGGCCCCAGTCAGCCCAGTTGACTCCATGTGGAGCAGAGACAAGCCTTCCCAGCTAAGTTCTACCCACATTGCAGTTTCTGAGCTAAATAGCTGTTTTTTGTTAAACCACTAGGTTTGGGGGTGATTTTAAGTAACCAATACAGTAAGAAGTGGTAAACACAGATCAGTTGGCATCAAGGTCCAGGCTCCTTTTGATCCCGGCTGTGGCTGCCTCCCTGATTCTCACCGCATTAGCCTGCGGAGCTTCTTAGGGAAAATACAGGGGCCTTGAAAAGACCTCATCTCACCAGGGCCAGTCCCACCAGGAAATTCCCTCCAGGCCTATCCTCACTCTAAGGTGACCCCTAGTGACCCTTATCCTTGTGTCATTTCCTAACCTTGAATGAGTAAGAATTATGAATATTTAAGCTAACACCCCTATGATTATGTTACTTATATGGCGAAGGGACTTCACAGATTTTATCAAGGGCGCTAATAAGACTTTCCTGGCTAACCTAATCACAGGAGACCTTCAGGAGCGGAGCATTTTTTCTGATGGTGGGAGACAAGGTAGTCAGAGAGACAGGAAACGTGAGGGGGCTTGGCTACTAGGGGGGGGTCTCTTTTTCTGAGATGGAACATGGCCTCAGGAGCTGGAGTGCTCCCCGGACATCAGCCAGCAAGAACGTGGGGACCTTTGTCTAACAATCACAAGGACCTGAATTCTGCTCACAGCCTGAATGTGCTCCGAAGCGGATTTTCCCCCAGAGCCTCCAGATAAGAGCCTGGCCAAGCAAACCTGACTTCAGCCTGTGGGACCCTCGGTAGATAACCCAGATGAGCCTGAGACCTTTGACCTGCAGAACTGTGACATGATAAATGGGTGTTGTTTTAAGTGGATAAATTTGTAATTTCTTACCCAGCAATAAAAAAATTATTATGGCCCCCTTCTTTTTGTTTCCAGACTCTTCCTTCTCCAAAAGTATCTTTTCTTTTTTCATTTTCAGACTCTGAAAGTAGGGTGATGGGGAGACTTCAAACAAGGGCTGGAATGTGGGGTGACAGCCTTGGCCATGACCCCTGGGCCAGCCCTTGGGAGGAAGTGGCTCTACCATGGCAGGGACTGCGTGTGAGCCCAGAATGGCTGCCTGACTGTCCCAAGCAGGCTGAGCCTCCAAGTCCAGGGGATGACCTCCAATTATCAAGCTCCCAGACTTCCTGTTAGGGTGACTAAGCCCAGCCTTAATTAGCTGGACTCTGATGACCTGGACGCTCCCAATTCCCTCACTTCCAGCATTATAACAGCACTCTCTGTTCATACCAGACCTTCCCCCTGAAGGACCACTCCCAGGCTGTTAGCACAGTTGACTTCATCTGCTCCCCATCGAACCCCAGCCTTGCTCGCCTCTTACAGCTCAGAGCCCCTAGCACAGAATGGAGAACTTAGAATGCAAACTTCAAGGGTTTTCTAGTTCCTTTATGTCTTTTCAAGTGCTATTTAGGTTTTTAAGGACAGTGACTCTTGTCTCCTTCACCACTGAAGCTATCCCCTTCAGAGGGAAGCACCAGCCTAGATGTAGAGTGGATTATTGAGAAAACTGATCTGATCTTTGTAAGGCTGAATACTTACTTAGCAGGTCAAGCAGGCAAATGTGGTTGTGATCCTCCGTGTCCTTACTAATTGCCTTGTCTGTGTGTATTTTCAGTTCATACAGAAGAAAATTAAACTCTCCAATTATTGTTCTGGGTATGCAATGTCTCACTATTCTGTCATTTTTTTCCTTTATGCATGTTGAGACAATATTGTGAATTTGATATCCTAGGGCTCTGTTGTCAAGTGTGTGCAGCTCCTAACTGCAGATTGTACCTTTTAAGATGACTCATTGCATTTGCTTTAGATTCAGTTTTACCTGTCATTAACATAGTGTCACTGTCATTACTTTGGTTTGTGTTTGCCTGGAATGTTTTCTCTACCCCTTGGTTTTCCTGTGTGTTTATTTTTCTGTTTGTTTTGTTTTAGTTGTGTCACTAATTATTTTTCTTTGCTTCTCTGTTTTTTTTTTCTTTCCTGCCTAGTGAATTTTTGCTGCTCTTAAGGTTTTGAAGTTACATATTTTTCTGTTCTTATAGTTGGTATACTTACCTTTCCAATCTCCATACTGAACTTTACCTTTTTCTCTGAGAAAATCTGTTATTCATTATTTCTCTCTCTCTCTCTCTCTCTCTCTCTCAAGTATGACAAGGACCTTGCCGGACTTTACCTGTTCATCCCTTCTCAACTTGCTAATTTTGTCTGAAGTTAGTTTTACCTCTTATCTTTAATAGGAAATATTACTTTTCATTTTTACAATCCAAAGTTAAGTCTAGCGTGTGGCGTACGTTACAGATTCCATCCTCCCCTTAGCTCCTTGTCTCTCAGTGTCCCTCTCAAGCCAGCTCTGTCCTTGTGGAAGTACAGGCAGCCCTCGCTTTGCACAGATCTGATGTGCATGAATTCCACTTATCACAGCTTTGTTAATGACACCAGTCCCCAACTAACATGGTTCAAATATCAGCTACCAAGACACTGGAACTGAGAGTAATTGCAAAAAAATACGAACTGTAGCTGTCCAGTTTGTAAATCGTGACCAGCCGCCAATCACTTCAATTCTTCCAAAGTCCATCAGTGCTGGCGGTCGTGTGTCACTTAGTTCACACACAGACCACAGAGCATGCAGTCGCGTGGCTCCCTTTTCTCCCAGTGCTGTCTTATGAAAAATTGATTTACAAAGAATCAGCTAAGAGAAGATGAAAGATGCAGCAAAGAAACAGAAGCGATGATGCACTCAACAGGCAAGTGCTATTCCAACTACTCTTTCCAGGTTTGTTACAAAGAAATAAAACTACTTGCTTTCCTCATTTTTCCAATGTTCTAAGTTATAGTGTACTAAGTATCTATTTTCTTATACTATATTTTTTATTTTCCCCTATATTTATAAGCAAAAGTAAGGGGGTATTTTATGTCTTGACAACAATTTTTAAAGGTCACTAAGAAATTGCAATCTGCCCCACTGATTAATCCTGCTTCTCACATTCCAGTCCGCAGGGTTATCTTCACAGCCCCCTGCTGTGCAAAGCAAGGGCTGCCTGCTCATGTTTTGCTGACAGCTCTTTTACTGAAGATCAGTGGGAAATAACTTTCGTAGTCCTTGTGTATCTTCCTACTCTTACTCTTGATTTTTGGTTTAGCCTGGTATAAAAGTCAAACAATTATTTTCCAACAGCATTTTGCAGGGGTTTCTCCATTTGCTCCTGGCATCTCTTGCTGCCGATGGGAAGTTTGTCACCACTCTGCCGATCCCTAAAGGTAATCTTTCCTCTCTTGTACTTTTATCTTATTTGTTTTACTTATTTGTATTTATTTCCCTTTTTATTTTGAAACAACAATAGATTCACAGGCAGTTACAAATAGCATCAGAGGTCCCACGTAACAGACTTCACCAGTTCCCCCCAATGGTTCTGTCTTACAGAACAATATCAAAACCAGAAATTTGACAGTAGCACAGTGTGTATAGCTCAGTGCTGTGCTTTCACTTGTGTAGATTTGTGTAACCACCACATGATCCAAACACAGCCACTCCACCCCAGCAAACGTCTTCCGCGTGCTATCTCTTCATACCCGTGATTGCCCTCAACCCTCCCTAACCCCTGGGGAGCACTGTTTGCTCCCCATCTCTTTACTATTGTCATTTAGAGAATATTATATACATGAAATCATACAGTATGTAACCTGTTAAAGTTGGCATGTTTTACTCAGCATCGTGCCCTGGCAGTCCACCAAGTTGTGGCATGTGTCAACGGTCTGCTCCTTTGTGTTACAGAGCAATATTCTGTGGTATGAATGCACCACAGTTTGCTTAAACATGCCCCTGTTGTGACATATTTTGGTTGTTTCCAGTTTGGGGCTACTACAGATAAAGCTGCTGTGAACGGTTATGTACGGCTTTTCGTGTGGACAGGAGTTTGCATTTCCCTGGGACAAGTGCTGGGAGTGCAGTTGCTGGGTCATATGGTAAGAGTATGCTCAGTTTTGTAAGAAACTACTGATGTTGGAGGAAGGGTCCGGGGGGCCCAATAGGAGGCCTCAACCCACCCCATCCTCTTACCAGGTTCCTGACTCCACCACAGGAAAGAATTCAAGGGCCGAGTCACAGTAGAAAGTGAGAATGGGTTTAATATAATGAATAAGAGATACAGATTTCACAGAGACAGTGCAGCCTCGTGCCAGAGACTGAGCAGGGCCCACTCCAAGTTTAATACAAAAGCAAGAAAAACATACTTAAAGTTCAGTACAGAGTGCAGGCTGGCTCAAGAGAGTGAGCAGCTGCTTGCTGAAAGTACGTTTGATACAAAAAGAAGGAAACACAATACAGGCAAGTGTGAGCTGGCTCCAGGAAAGTGAGAAACAACCCCTCCTTCTGCTGAGATTCAGCTTTTATACTTCCACTATCTAATAAATATTTAATTAAGGGGGTGTTTCCCAGTTATGTAACACATGCTCAGTTGGTCTCCTGGAGCATGTTCATCGGTCAGATCCCATCACATGCACCAGACATATTCAAGAATATTCTGTGCTCTTTAGCACCCCTAGTGGAAGGTCATTCAAAGGATAAACTCCACTTACTGAGCATGCTCGGCTACCGGGGTTATATAACCCTTCTCTACTGAGCACACCCAGCCACTGGATTTGCATAAGCCAGCCTCTTGTGGTCTCATCTTCCCCATGTTGGTGCTGAAAATAGGTCTAACTAGCAACAGTAATTTTCCTCTAGGGGAGGGTCCAGAGAAGGGATCTGAGACCTTCAGGAGTGTCTTGTGACACAGAGGTATGTCCTGTAACCCAAGCCCAGGGAAACCGAACACCTCCTATTTCACTACCAAAATATCCAGAGCAGCTGAACATTTTAAATTTGTATCAGCAATGTATGAGAGATCCAGATCCTTGCTAGCATTTGGTATTGTCAATATCTTTTGTTTTAGCTGTTCTGAGCATGTCGGGTATCTCACTGTGGTCCTAATCTGTGTCTCCCCATGGGCTGCTGATGTCACATATCTTTTTGGTGCTTGTTTGCCATCCACATGTCCTCTGGTGAAATGTCTCTTCGTGTCTTTTGCCCATTTTTGTAACCATTTGTTTTTCACAATGGATTTTGAAAGTCTTTACATAGTCTCGATGTGAGTCCTTGGTCAGATATGTGGCTTACACATTTTTTATCCACCCTTCAATTCAGAGGACATTTTCACTGGATGTGAAATTCTAGGTTGACCGTCTTTTCTCTAGCACTTAAACGTGCTGTTTGAATTCCTCCTGGGCTCTGCAGTTAAGATGAGAAATCCACGGCCATCCCCGCTGCTCCCCCATAGCCAGTGTGCCACATCTCTCTCACTGCTTTCAAGACTTTTTCTGTCTTTAGTTATTTTTGCTACTTTTACTACTTTGTTTTTAGATTTTTTACTCCTATGTGTCTTCTCATGGATTTTTTGGGGGGGTGGGGGGGTGGGGGGAGTTATTCCGTTTGGGGTTTGCTCAGCTTCTTGAATCTATATGTTTATGTCTTTTTCCATATTTGGGAAATTTTCATTCATTATTCTGGAATATTTTCTTAGCCCTGCCTTTCTTCCTCTCTCCCTCTGGAACTCTGACGGCACAAATGTCAGATCTCTTACATAGCCCTTCAGTGTCCTGAGGCTCTGCTCTTTTCATTTTCCCAGTCTACTGTCCATTCCCAGTGGCAGATCTTGGTCTTCCTCTTCCTCCACGTCCCAGAAGCATCTGGCACCTCTGTCCCCTGCCCCTTCTGGGGCACCTTCCTGCCACACCACGGGCTGCGCTGTCTCAGTCCTCTTTGCTGGAGCTTGCTCATCTTCCCAGCTGTTAAATGATAAGTTCTTGGTTTCCAATTTTTCTTTTTTCTATCTGCACTCTCCCAGGTGATCTTGTTCAGTCTCATGGCTTTTACTGTCTTCTCGATGTCAACAATGTCAATATTTATATTTCGATCCATTAGGAAATAATCTTTTCTTTTTTTTTTTTTTTGTCTTTTGTCTTTTTCCGTGTCCAGCAACGGATCGCAACCCTCAGTGTCACACCCGTACCGGACTGGGACCAGCTACGGGATCACAACCCTCGGTGTTGCGCCCGCACCTCGCTCAGCCAGTGAGCGGCTGGTCTTCATGTGGGATCCGAACCCTTGGGCGGGAGCGCCGCTGCGCTTCCCAAGCGGCGCACTATCCAGTGCACCACCAGGCTGGCCAATATTTATATTTCTAGCTCCCATCTCTCCCCAAGTCCCAGACTCCTAACTGACCCCTCAACATCTCCACTTGGGTGGCAACTGCACAGTCATCCAGCAACCTCACCCTGCCCCTCCTGTCTTAAAATTGTAGTCCCTCCGGGCCGGCCCAGTGGCGCACTGCTACAGTGCGCCGCTTGGGAAGCGCAGCGGCGCTCCCGCCGAGGGTTCGGATCCCACATGCCGACCGGCCGCTCACTGGCTGAGCGAGGTGCGGGCGCAACACCGAGGGTTGCGGTCCCATTGCCAGTCCTGGTCTGGTACGGGCGCAACACTGAGGGTTGCGATCCGTTGCCAGACACGAAAAAAGNGCCGAGGGTTCGGATCCCACATACAGACCGGTTCCCGCTCACTGGCTGATCAAGGTGCGGGCGCAACACCGAGGGTTGCGATCCCGTTGCCGGTCCTGGTCTGGTACGGGCGCAACACTGAGGGTTGCGATCCGTTGCCAGACACGAAAAAAGACGAAAAGGAAAAAAAAAATTGTAGTCCCTCACTCTCTACTGTCCCTTCCGTCTCTACTCAGTCACCACTCTGGATAACTTCAGTGTCCACCCTGAACTCTCAACATCTTCTTCCCATCATGTTGGGCCTTAACATTCTCACATCCCACCACCCTCCCCTCTCCCCATCTTAGGAATACCAATTACTTTATCAGTAATTGACCCTATTAGTCATATTTACTTTATCGCATCACACACATTATTCTGTGACTTGGCACCAACAGTCAGAGCACTTGTGAAGCAAACAGAGCTTTCCCCCCATTTTGAGATCCCTGCCTTGCTACAGTTCTACCATGGTTCACTCTTCACTAGGTTCACTCATTGTGGTGTTTTCACCACATTGTTGGAAAACCATGCCAGCGCCTGACAGCACCATGTCCCCACCTGCCTCCCTGCCATGCACTGCACTGCTGAAGCTCCCAGCCTTCTCCAAGGATGGGCGCCTAGATCCCAGCACTTGCCTTCACTCTGCCCCTGCCATTAATCTCCAAGACAGAGTGAGGACAGGACACTGACCTCCATGCTGGTGACTCTTCTGGAACTCTGCTTCCTAGCCCTCTGGTGGCCTCTGGTTCCATTCCTTCAGCCACACCCAGACACGTGTTCCCCTTGGGTTTCTTCATCCCTCAAGAATCACTCCAGCTCTAAAGCCATGCCCCAGACGTTGCCCTTGTTGGCCAAAACATGCCTGCCCTTCCACCTCTCCCAGGCCTTGTTCACCCGCTTTTTGTCCCCAAAAGATCACCCCATCTTTTCATCCTGCATGTCCCTCCTGAAACCATCTTCAACTGCGTGCTCACACATAGCCCCACACATCTGGCCCTCCTTTCTGTCCTGCCTTGTCAGGCGCCAACCCTGGATAAACCACTGCCATCTTCCCTCTCCCTCCTGCCCATGCAGCCTTGAGGGGAAGCTGTGCTTCTGTGTGCCTTGGCTCCTGGACAAGCCCATCCCGACCTCCCTCCCCTTGCCCCAGGGCTGCTGCTCAGCCCAGTCCCTCACCCCTTGCTGGCTTCCCAGCAGACTCCCCCAGCAGCTGTTCCCAATCCTCCTCCTCGTCCCAAGTCCACAATCCCACCCCCACTTCCTGAACTCGCAGCTGATGAATGCACATATGATTTATTGAGAATTTCATCCCATCATGATGTTCTCACCTTCTCTCCCCTTCTCCTCAGAGCCTCTCTATCTCCCCCCAGTGTGTCTTTTTCCGAGAAATATCCTTCCTCTTTGCAAGACGAACTCTTCCCCCTGGACTCTAAATCCCTCACCGCCCTAATTCCATCTTGACTTCCTTCTACTTTTCTGTCTTAAACTTCTTTTTTTAACTTTTTAGCTTTATTGAGGTATAATTGATACACACAAAAAAAAACTGCACATGTGCAATGTACACATCTGGATGCGTTTTAACCTATGCATGCACCTGCTTCACCACCACCACAACCAAGGAACTAAACATATTCATCACCTCCAAAAATGTCCTTGTGTTCTTTTGTGGGTCATTTTTTTTTTAAGAACACTTAACACGAGATCTATCCTCTTAACATATTTTAAAGTGCACAATGCTGTATTGTTAACAACAGGTACTATGTTTTCCGGCAAATCTCTAGAATTTATTCATCTTGCACAACAGAAACTTCTTACCCATTGAAAAATAATTCCCCATTTTCTCCTTCCCTCAGCTCCTGACAACCACCATTCTATTTTCTGCTTCTATGAGTTTGACTATTTCAGATGCCTCACATAAGTGGAATCCTGCAGTATTTGTCCTGTGACCGGCTTATTTCACTTAGTATGATGTCCTGTAGGTTCATCCATTTTGTTGCAAATGAAAGGATTTCCTTCTTTCTAAAGGCTGAATAATATTCCATTGTATGTGTGCACCACATTTTTTATCCATTCATCTGTCAATGGACAGGTGGATTGTTTCTGTATCTTGGCTATTGTGAATAATGCAGCAGGGAGCATGGGGGTGCAGATACCTCGTCAAGATCCTGATTTCAATACTTTTGGATAAATATCTGAAAGTGAGATTATTGGCTCATATGGTAGTTCCATTATTAATATTTTGAGGAAACTTCATACTGTTTTCCACAGTGGTTGCACCATTCCGCACTTCCACCGGAAGTGTAGAAGGATTCCAATTTCTCCACATCCTCACCAACACCTATTGTTTTCTTTCATCTGTTTGATAATAGCCGTTGTATCAGGTGTGAGTTGAGATCACATTGTGGTTTTGATTTGCATTTTCCCTGATGTTTAGTGATGTTGAGCACCTTTTCATATACCTGGTGGTCTTGTGTATGTCTTTTTTGGAGAAATGTCTGTTCAAGTCCTCTTTTTGTGGCTGGCCAGGGAATACGAGGGTCTGAACTTGTGACCTTGGTGTTATCAGCACCGTGCTCCAACCAACTGTGCTAACAGGCCAGCTCTCTATTCCTTTGCCCATTTTTAAAAAGGGCTATTTGGTATTTTGCTATTGAGTTGTAGGTGATTCATGTATGTTTTAGATGTTAACCCCTTATCAGATAGGTGCTTTGCAAATTCTTTCTCCTATTCCGTAAGGTGTCTTTTCACTCGGTTGACTGTTTTCTCTTCTGTGCAGAAGTTTTTTAGTTTGATGTAGTCCCATTTGCCTATTTTGGGTCTAGTTGCCTATGCCTTTGATGTCAAATCTAAGAAATCATTGGTGTGACCAATAAAGTTTTTCCCCTATGTTTTCTTCAAGGAATCTTATAAGTTTCAGGTCTTTAATCCATTTTGAGGTGATTTTTGTGCATGCCACAAGGTAAGGGTCCAATTCCACTCTTCTCCGTGTGGATATCCAGTTTTCCCAGCACCATGTGTTGAAGAGACCATACTTTCCCCATTCTGCATTTTGTCTTATATCTTTTATCTTCTTTCACAAAACTTATAAAACCTTAGTTTATCCACGTAAAACATTTCCTCGGCTCTGCTGCCTTTCAGGCCCCTGCCCCATCTCCGTCTCCCTTCCCTTCATGATTAGAAAGCTGAACAGGGAGTGGGCATCACAGCCAGCCCTCCACACCCATTTAAGACCACATGCAATGGCTCCTTCGAGGTTCTCTTTCCCTTGTCTCCAGTCTCGGTTCTCCTGATGTGATTGAGTGCAGCCTCCCATCCCACGTCATGTCAGTCCTCAGTTTCCTTCCTGCAGATTTCTAGAATTCTGCTCTGGACCCTCCTCTATTCTGCACCAAACTGGGATTCTCAATGGGGAGGCACTGCCCTCAGTAATTTATCATCCAAACGGGGACACTTTTGAGAGTGAAAGAGGTGTCATTAATTAAAAATTACACAGGACAAGAGGCATCAAGGGGGACTGTCCTGGCCACCCTTTCCACAGGGCTTGTTTTAAGGGTACCTGAGTTTTGTTTTAATAAGGTGTGGCAAGAACACACAGGCACAGAAATGGTTCTCAGAAAGGAAGAAGTTTGCTACTCACAGATCCTAGATGCAGGAGGCACACGGGGAAGTGCTGGAGTCAGGTGGGTGCAGAGCAGAAGGGGAACAGTGAGCATGGGGCTTCACTGTGGCTGCCATGGGAGGGGACGGGCAAGGCAAGGTAAACAGGCTTAGTATTGGCTAATTTGAATATTTTCAGGGGGACTCTGGGGCATAGGGACTGCCCCAGTTTTCTGGTACCTGGCCCTGGAGTGATTAGGGCGGGTGTGCCGTGTCCATGAGTGTCAGAGCCCTGTAGAGGGGACGGTTGCGTGTGGGCTCTGGGTTGGCTGGTTTGCATTTGAAAAGCATGCTCTTGGCTGAATTGATTATCTCTAGGAATTGGCTAGCCACAGGAGGGGCAGCAAGGCCCCAGCCTGTCAACACATCACACTATAGAAAATAAGAGACATGGATAGTACAGGGGCTATCAGAGCACCAAAGAGGCTTTTCCAAAAAGTCCATGCCACACCCCCACCCCCACCGTGAGTGCCTTTGTGAGAGCTACTGATGTGCGTGCGCACCTCACGTGTGTCAGATAAGGAAAGGCTGAGAACCCCTGCTTGTGTGCCCACCCCCACTTCTCCCCCTCCCCCTGTTCATGTTGGCTCCAAGTCCAAATCTGTGCCCTTAAAAACTCAGCCTCCACCCGCAAACTACTGGGAAGGAGTTGTGCCCTCCCGCCTGTGAACTGCATTTACTTCTGCTTTTTTCTTCACCTGGATCACCTTCTCCCCCTACACCACCTATCAAAGACCCGGCTTTCTTTCAAGGCCCCTCTACAATGCTGTCTCCTGGAAACTCATCTCAGGGAGCCTCTCCCCGGCTCTGTCCTGCAGTGGTTTACGCTCCCCTCCAGCACGCCTCAGCCTGCCTCCAGCCACACCACTCTACCTGCACGTGTGCTTTCTAACCAGCTCGTGGGGGCAGGGGACACATGCTCTTAGAATGAACGTTGCCCCCACCTCCAGAGCAATGTGTGTGTTAACGTGCCTTCCTCCCTGGCAACATAGTTAAATGGGAACAGAAGCCTCTGGGAAATGTGACATCTTAGCCTGGTGTTTCCCCACATGCAGAACAAACAGGTTTGACTCTGGGTTAAACACAGTTACAGGTCTGCCAAACTGCAAAACCTCTCACAGTTTTAAATACAAGGAGACTTTAATGAAGATAATCCTGCTAGTTTTTCCTAGGGGAGGAAAAGGGAGTTTGAAGCTTGCTTTTTCTTTCTTTCTTTCTTTTTTTGTAATTTACTTGCCCTTTGTTTCTCAGATACCTGGGACTGGTGGTTTTGAAAAACACAAATGTAATCGAAGAGAGATGTTTTCAGGAGACCGCAGGCCCTGCTTAAGCAGTGGGGCCTGCAGCAGCCTGCGGCTCCCGTCAGCCGGACACTCTGCCCGTGGAGGATTTTCTTCTTTTTGTATCAAACTCACTTTCAGCAAGTTGTTGCTCACTTTCCTGGGCCCACCCGCACTTCCCTGGCAGCGGTGTGTGTGTGCTTTCTTTTGTATCAGACTTACCTCTAGCACGCAGCTGCTCACTCTCTTGAACAAGCTTCCACTCTGTACTCAACCTTCAGTGTGTATTTCTTATTTTTGTATTAAACTTGGTGTGGGCCTGCCCAGTCTCTGGAGCCAGGCCGCACTCTCTCTGTGGAACCTGTATCTCTTACTTGTTACATTAAACGTGTTCTCACTTTCACTTTTGACTCTGCCCTTGAATTCTTTCCTGTGGTGGAGTTACGAACCTGGTAAAAGGATGGGGTGGGTTGAGGCCGGCTCTTGGGGTCCCACAGGCTCTTCCTCCAGCGTCAAGGCTGCCTGAGCCCAAACCTCCCTTCCCAGGCTTTCCAGAACAGGGCTTCTGAGGCAAAACACCTCCTCATTGTTCTCATTCCCCAAAAGGCTATGTTTTATGATGTGTTAAGCTTGGGGGGAGAAAGAAAATTCCTCCAGCTGTGGAGTTCCCCCAGCTGAAGGCCTTCCAGGGATGGTGATTTACGACCTGCTGAGTGCCAGCCGCGTGCTCGGCTCCACGGGAGGGCCCGTGAGAGGGAGGCCTGCTCTGGATGCTGCACCCACACCACACTGCCACAGCCATCGATGCCCTCCAGGTGGGGGGCGCCTCCTCTGTGGGCTCCTGGCTCCCGCATGCTGTGACCCAGTCACTGGAAGAGAAGCTAGTGATCCATTGGGATGTCTCAGAGCAAGGCCTTGGTTCCTAGAGATACCTGGGCCTGGGCAATGGCTTTGTAAGCAGGAAGTCCTACAGCCTGGCCCCTCTCCATGCCTGGGCCAGGGTGAGCAGGCCCTGTCGGTCCCAGAGGCTGATGAGTGACCTCAAAGAAGCCTTTGTTTGCCAGCCCCCTCCCTCCAGACCTAGCTGTGAGGGCTGCTCCCCTGGCTTCAACAGGAAACTAGAGGCTGTGCTAGTGGAGAAGTTTTTGTAGTCGGCCCTGCCTGGGCATGGGCCTCCTGGTTATGTGGTGGGGAGCCCCATCAGGCTTCTGAGCAGAATCACTTCCTTAGGTGTCCTTTAAAGATAAGCTATCCAGGAAGGGCTGGCTCAATGCCTGGTGTATGGACGTGCATGTGTGCAATGCAAAGGGGGGTGTGAATAAGGTGGGACGGGGCTGAAGCAGAAAGACCAGTTAGAGGTGGTTATACATGACCCGGGTAAGGCCTGATCAGACAGCCTTCCACCTTACTTCTTTGAGAGTGCACATTCCACCCTCTCAAAGCTCACCTGCAGACTCTCCTTGCCTTGGAAGATGCCTATAACTCTGGTCCCTCTTGACTAGGGATGGTGGCAGCAGCCTGGAGGGGTGAAAACAGGCTTCAAGCTGCTGTGAGGCTTCTAGTTCCACTACCTGTGTTAGGGCTGTAGAAGTCGCCTGAGCAGTAAGTGCTGCTGGCAGGTAAACAGGTGCCCACAGGAAATGCCAGGACAGCCTCATTTCTGTCCAATGGGAGGCTCATTTTCAGCTCCAACTCCAGGCAGAAAATGATTCCAGCAAAAAGATTCTGATTCCCATACACACCACATGCCCACAGCTCTCCCCCTCACTCACATGCTCTCAGGGGGACCCTGAGTCCCACCAGGAGAGCCCAGGCACTGAGCACCAGGTGGAGAGCCAGAGAACCCCAACAGCGGAGCCTCCTGGGCTGTAATTACACATGGCCTCAGGTCCCCATCTGCAAACAAGGACCAACAAACCTCTCTCAGAGGGTCCTGTGTGCATCAAGAGATGCTGAGTGGGAAGTGTCTGGTGCTGTGCTGTGATCCTGTGAACCCCCTTCCTTTGTTTTGCAGGGAAGCACAACCCCTCCTGCCCCAGTGTGGCTGGGGCTGCTCTGGCAGACAGGTCATGCAAGAAAAAGCATGTAATCACCGGGGCTTAGAGAACGGCACCCCAAAGTGTGGTGCTTTGGCATGCTGAGCACTTTCGAATTAAAGAAAATTCGAAGGCCTGGAAGCTGCCTCAGAAACAAGGACTTTCTCACCTTCGCTTGGTTCTCCCTGCCAAGTGCAGGGAGGGGCTCCCCCTGGAAGTTCCCTTATTTAGCTGAGGAAAACTTCCAAAAGAAATGTAATCACTTAAAATCCCTAAGGTGAGGACTCAAAGCCATATATAATCCCCTCCTTAGGAAATCTCATCAAATAACCAGGAAAAATTGGTTAACCACCAGAGAAAAGACTAAAAGTTTTCACTGTGCCCAAACAGACATTTGATCTATTCTGAGGGCAGCTCTAAGAGATCTGTGACGCTTTATCTGCACCATAAGACAACTTTTAATCCCAGTGAAGTTCCTCCCCTCACCGACCTGCAATTTGTTGCCACCTTCTCCAGAGCTCAGAGGAACTTTGTCCCAGGNACACTGAGGGTTGCGATCCGTTGCCGGACACGGAAAAAAGACAAAAAAAAAAGAAAAGAAATGTAATCACTTAAAATCCCTAAGGTGAGGACTCAAAGCCGTATGTAATCCCCTCCTTAGGAAATCTCATCAAATAACCAGGAAAAATTGGTTAACCACCAGAGAAAAGACTAACAGTTTTCACTGTGCCCAAACAGACATTTGATGTATTCTGAGGGCAGCTCTAAGAGATCTGTGACGCTTTATCTGCACCATAAGACAACTTTTATTCCCAGTGAAGTTCCTCCCCTCACCGACCTGCAATTTGTTGCCACCTTCTCCAGAGCTCAGAGGAACTTTGTCCCAGGTGATCATCTGTTTTATGGACTCATTCAATTCCCCTGAAAATCATTTACTTCCCCTCAAAATTGGCTACATTCCCCATCTCCACCTCCCTGAAGAGGGTGCAACCTAAGCTTCTGCCATCCAGCTTTTCTTTGTGTCTTGTGTTTTGTGTGGCTCCCATACACACTTGTACAATGATAAATTTGTATGCCTTTTCTCTTGTTAATCTATCGTCAGTTCACTGCAGTAGACTGGAACCTTCAGAGGGACAGGGAAAAATTCCCTTCACCCCACACAACTAACATTCAGAGTTAGGATGAGCTCACTTCATTACCCATTCTCTCTCTCTCTTTTTTTTACTGAAACATTGTTGATTATACATATTTGTGGGGTATGAAGTTGAATATCTATCTGTTCCTATGTACAATATGTAACGATCAAATCAGGATAATTAGTATATTCATCATGACAAAACTTAATCATTCTTTGTGACCCTTTACCTATTTCTCACTAGCCCCTCTCCCCTCTCCCTTTCCCACCTCTAGTAACCACAGGTCTGTTCTATACTTTTGAAAATTTATTATTGTGACTGTTATATCCTTTCTATTTATTTGTTTATTTTTTTAGTTCCCACTTATGAGGGAGGACATGCAGTATTTATATTCTATGTCTGGCATAATTTTCTCTGAGCTCATCTATGTGGCTGTGAATGACAGGATTTCATACTTTTTTATGGCTGAGTAGTATTCCATTGTGTATATATATCACATTTTCCTTATCCAGTCATCTGTCAATGGACATTAAGGTTGGTTCCAACTCTTAGCTATCGTAAACAGAGCTGCAATAAACATGGGAGTGCAGGTGTCCCTTCAACATGATTTCCATTCCTTTGGGTATATACCCAGCAGTGGGATTGCTGGATCATATGGCAGTTTTATCTGTAGTTGTTTGAGGAACTGCCATATTGTTTTCCATAACAGCTGCACTAATTTACAGTCCCACCAACAGAGTAGGAGGGTTCTCCTATCTCCATATCCTCACCGACATTTATTATTCTCCATATTTTTGATAATGGCCCATCTAACAGGGGTGATATGTTATCTCAATGTGGTTTTGATTTGCATTTCCCTGATGCTTAGTGTTCCTGAGCATTTTTTCATATATCTGCTGGCCATTTGTATATATTCCTTTGAGAAATGTCTATTCAGCTCTTTTGCACATTTTTTAATCAGATTACTAGGGGGTTTTTTTGTTTGTTTGTTTGTTTTATGTTAAGTTCTTTGAGCTCCTTGTATATTCTGGATATTAATCCCTTGTAGGATGCATTGTTAGCAAATATTTCCTCCCATTCTCTAGGTTGTCTTTTCAGCTTGTTGATTGTTTCCTTTGCTGATGAGAAGCTTTTTAGTTTCATTTAATTTTATTTCTTTATTTTTTACTTTGTTTATTTATCAAAGAGGCTGTGTGTTCCCCAATGCATGTTCTTGGTGACTTTGTCAAAGACTATTTGGCTGTAAGCATGTGGATTGATTTCTGGGTTCACCATTCTGTCCCATTGGTTCATCTGTTTTCATGTGAGAACCATGCTGTTTTGGTTACTATAGCTTTATAGTATAATTTGAAGTCAGGTAGTATAATGCCTCTGGCTTTATTTTTTTGCTCAGGATTGCTTTGGCTATTCTGGGTCTTTTGTTGTTCCATATGAATGTTAGGATTGTTTTTTCTATTTCTGTGAAGAATGCCATTGGTATTTTGCATTGAATCTGTAGATTGCTTTAGGTAGTATAGATATTTCTATAATGTTAACTCTTCCAATACAAGAATATGGGATGTTTTTCCATCTTTTTGTGTCCTCTTTAAATTATTTCAGCAGTGATTTGTAGTTCTCACTGTACAGATCTTTTACTTCCTTGATTAAATTTATTACTAAGTATTTTATTTTTTTGGTGGCTATTGTAAATGGGCTTGCTTTTTTGGTTTCTTTTTCTGCAAGTTCATTGTTGGAGTATAAAAACACTTCTGATTTTTGCATGTTGATTTTGTATCCTGTGACTTCACTATAATAGTTTATCAGCTCTCAGAATTTTTTTTATAGTCTTTAGGTTTTTCTATGTATAGGATCATGTCATCTGCAAACAGGGAAAATTTGACTTTCTCTTTTCTAATTTGGATGCCCTTTCTTTCTTTCTCTTGTCTGATTGCTCTGGCTAATGCTTCCAGTACTACATTAAATAGGAGTGGTGAGAGCAGGCATCCTTGTCTTGTTCCTGTTTTTAAAGGAAAAGTTTTCACCTTTTCCTCATTCAAGATGATGTTGGTGGTGGGTTTGTCATATATGACTTTTAACACATTAAGATATTTTCCTTCTATACCAAGTTTGTTGAGAGTCTTTATCATGAAGTGATGTTGAATTTCGTGAAATGCTTTTCTTGAGTCTACTGAGATGATCATATGGTTTTTGTCCTTGATTTTGTTGATGTGGTATATCACATTTATGGACATGCATATATTGAACCATCACTGCAACCCTGGTATGAACTCCACTTGATCATGATGTGCAATCTTTTTTATGTGCTGCTATATTTTTTGCTAATATTTTGTTAAAAAAAATTTTTTTATGTTCATCAAGTCTTCTTATTTTATTGTTATCTTTGATTTTGTATCAGGGAGATATTGGCCTAATGGAATGAGTTTGGGAGAATGGCCTCTGTTTTAATTTTTTGGAATAGTTTGAAAAGGGTTGGTATTATTTAAAGTTTTGGTAGAATTTAGCAGTGAAGCCATCTGGTCCTGAACTTTTTCTTTGTTGAGAGACTTCTGATTACAGCTTCAGTCTCATTACTCATTGTTGATCTGTTCGGGTTTTCTATTTTCTCTTGGTTCAGTCTGGGTAGTTTGTATGTATCCAGAAACTTATGTTTCTTCCAAGTTTAAAAATAGTAGACACAGTGGTGCAGTCTCCATGTTGTTGCTTCAAGTGTATTCAATGTCAGAGTTGCATGTGAGTCCTTCTATGGCTGAGGTTCTGGGGCCCTTAGTGGTTTCTTGCTGAGATTATTGATCTGTGTTTGATTGTTGAAGATGTGGGTGAGCTCTTGAGTTCCTGGGAGAAGTGCCTGGA
>NW_007726369.1:626391-627807 GCF_000696425.1 Galeopterus variegatus | reverse complement strand
CTTCAAGTGTATTCAATGTCAGAGTTGCATGTGAGTCCTTCTATGGCTGAGGTTCTGGGGCCTTTAGTGGTTTCTTGCTGAGATTATTGATCTGTGTTTGATTGTTGAAGATGTGGGTGAGCTCTTGAGTTCCTGGGAGAAGTGCCTGGGTTTCCTGTTGCTGGTTGACTAGGGTGGGTGACCTTGGGAGGGTTTGTTGGCACACCAGCAAGTGTCCCATGACTGATAGGTGCACTAAGGTATACTGGAACTTCTCAGATTGGATGGGTGACCCTGAGTGGAGTTTCTCTTTCTTTGTTCCTACAGGCAGAGGTTCTTCCTGAGTCTTTGCTCCCCTTGGTTGGGGGATGGGTTGGTGGTGGGTTGGAATCTTCTTTTGTACTCTATTTGACTATCTTGGGTTTGTGCACTTTCCTGGGGCTCTGTGTGTGTCTCTCACTGGGTCAGAGCAGTCATGTGGCTTGCACATAGAGCTCCCATCCCTGGGTGCATGACTGCAGGAGCAGTGTAATTTCCCCTATGTGTGGGTCCACTGGGACATGGGTCTGCACTCACTTACCTCCTTCTGGAAGCTCCACTCAGGACCCTCCTTGCATCAATTCAGCTCAGTGGGCAGCAGTGAAGGGGTTCCATGCATAACCAGAGTGCCTTGTATGGCTGGGATACAGGAGTGGCATGGGGGACTGTGCATGGCTGGAGTGCCTGGTGTGGTGGTAGTGCAGAGGGTCCTGCACTGGCCTGGATATCTGGTGCAGCAGCAGTTCAGGGAGGCCCATGTGCAGCCAGGGTGCCTGGTGTGGCTGAGGAGTAGAAGTGGGGAGCAGAATGAACCTCTCTGTGGGAAGTCAGGCAATGGTCCTGGGTAATGATGTGATGTCTGTGGTGGTGGTAGCAGTGGCAGGGATTAGAGAAAACCACTATACAAGAAGGCAGGCAACAGTACTGGGACCAGGCAATGGCACCAGCAACTGCATTAGTGGTGGCAGTGGTGACAGTGGGCCTGCTCTGGTCTTCTTTTATGGGACGAACATGCCCTAGGCACCTCTAGTCCAACATCTTCCCACGATCCCCAATTCATTACCCATTCTTGTAATATCTGTTTATTAACTTATTTAATAAATGTTTCTTGGAACCAGCAAATGTATTAGGTACTGACAATACAAAATTAATATGGCAAAGTCTGAAATATGTTTGACCCAAAGTTAATATCAGAGGTAAGTACTGACTTCTGTTCAAGATGGCAGAATATATGGTCCCCAGCGTCACTCTCTCCCACAAATCAACCAGTTTACACCTATAAAAATGTAACATCAGGTCCGGCCCGGTGGCGCACTGGAGAGTGTGCCACTTGGGAACGCGGCGGCGCTCCCGCCGAGGGTTCAGATCCCATGTGGAGACCGGTTCCCACTCACTGGC
>NW_007726369.1:619834-625032 GCF_000696425.1 Galeopterus variegatus | reverse complement strand
CTGGTTCCCACAGGAAGTTCCCCCATTTTAGAAGTAAGCAAAGGACAAAAAATTAGTTCTGACCCAGGCACATAGCTTGCACCTTGGGGCCCGCCAGGGGACATGAGGATGGAGCTGGGGACTGGACTCCACTCCCATATCCAGGCATACTACCAGTGCCTCAGGGCCCACCTGGGGACCCAAGGCATGGAGAAGGGGACCAGACCCCCCTCCCACAACCAGGCATACCATGCCAGTGCCTCAGGGTCTACCCTGGGACCTGAGGTATGGCACCAGGGACTAGCCCCTCTGCTCACAACCAGACACACCATGCCAGCACCTTAGGGCCCATCTGGGGACCCAAGGCATGGAGAAGGGGACCAGACCCCCCTCCCACAACCAGGCACACTGTGACATTGCCTCAGGGCCCACCCAGACACGCAAGGCATGGAGAAAGGGACCCCTGCCCCCAACCAGGCACATTGCCAGCATCTCAGGGCCCCACCCAGGGTCCTGGGGTATGGAGCCAGGGAACGGACCCTCCTCTCACAACCAGGCACACCACCAGCACCTCAGGGCCCTGCTGGGGACTGACTGCCCCCTCCCACAACCAGGCACACTGTGTCAGCACCTTGGGGCCCACACAGGGACCTGAGGCATGGATCCAGAGACCAGACCCCCATCCCATAACCAGGCACACTATGCCAGTGACTTGGGGCCCACTCAGGCATCCGAGGCATGAAGCTGGGGACTGGACACTCCCCACAACCAGGCACACCACCAGCACAAACGAGCATGCCAAAAACATCACCTCCATGTGGATGGCCCACCACAGGCACCACAGTAACTATGGCTGCCACAAAAGTGGCTAGATGCCACAACCACCACGCAGATGGTCTGCCAGCCACTGGAGTGCATTGACACAAGGAGAGTCACCAGCAGAGATAAAGAGGAGGATGTCTCTCTCCACAAAGCCCATTTCAGAGTGAGAGAAGCAGCATCTACTCTATGATAATATTGAGGGACCTGACCACACCTCTCAGCATTGGACAGATCATCTAGGCAACAAATCAACAGAGTAACCATTATTTTTTCAGAAGGAGAGAAGAAATCTAGGGTAATTAGAGGGGCAAGGGGGGAGGGAGAGGGGGATGGGGAGAGATTGAACAAGGGGCATAAAGAATAATTACTATTTGTAACAATATATATGCTAGTAATATTGATTCAATCAACATATCTCAATGTTGAACCCCAAAAATATGTATAATCAATTTTGATTCAATAAAAATTTTTTAAAAAGAGGTAAGTACTGAAATTATCAACTCAACAATCAACTTATAAAATTTTGGTCTGGTTTTCTTTTTCTGGGTGGGGTTTGATATTTTTTTGGAAGAGGAAATTTGGCATGAATAATTAGAGGTAACTGTTCTCAGGACAGAAGTGCCTGTTCTAAGCCCAGCCTGGTGCTGGTCTCCCCTTGTCTGAAGGAACTGTGGATTAGAAAGAAGTTAGTATATGACCAAGAAAGAGGCAAATGAGAGCTGATATATCTCGGCCACCAGGTCCACACCCTTCCTTCTCAACAGCACATGCAAGGATGGGGCTTTTTTTTTTTTTTTTCCTTTTTGTCTTTTTCCGTGTCTGGCAACGGATCGCAACCCTCAGTGTCGCGCCCGTACCGGACCGGGACCGGCAACGGGATCGCAACCCTCGGTGTCGTGCCCGCACCTCGCTCAGCCAGTGAGTGGGAACCGGTCTGTATGTGGGATCCGAACCCTCAGCGGGAGCGCCGCCGCGCTTCCAAGCGGTGCACTGCAGCAGTGCGCCACCGGGCTGGCCCAGGATGGGGCTTTTTTCTCACAGCCTGAAACGTAAGAATGGTGTGTGCTCTAGACAGATCAGAATGATTCTGGCCTAGGGAAAATCACTGTACTGAATAGGCCTCATATTCTCACTAGTGCCTGTGAAAAGATGAGCAGTCACCTCTACTTAAAGAAGTACCCATGGACCTACTTCCTGTCATGGGAGGAACATGCACACAAGCCACACCAGTACAGAGGACCTGTGTGCATAGCCAGTGTGAGGCCCACATGAAAGCCAGCCAAGCCGAAGGTGAAGGGTGGCGTGGCCCTGACAGCACGCACTGCCTAGCCACTCTTTTGATCCAAGGCCTGTCACTTTCTCTCTCTGTTCTCCCTTTGTCTCTTCTGTTTCTTGTTCCAGATTGTTGTCAGTGAGCGAGTTGTCAGTAGCCAGCTTCCAGGGTGAACAGGGCTCTGAGACTCACGTCACCTTTTATCATTATTGGCATCTCCCGTTCCCTGAGACAGACAGAGCAGGGGGCTTTAAAATATGTGAGCAAACTACACACATAGGGGGCAGGATCCTGGACACAGTTTACATAAACTATGACTCATTTTATTTTTAACCAGTAAATCTTTGATCTATCCGTTACCAGTAGAAGCTGCTAAATCAAAACAGGAATTCCAAAATTCAGAATGATTAGCTTCACAGATTTCCTAAATGCTTTATATAAACAGCAACAGAGGTAAAATGCATGCCCGCCACCATTGCACATTCATTATTACTAGTTTGCCTCTCATGAAAAATGGCCTAGGAGAGAATGGGACCAAAGGTGTCACTCTACCTGTCAAATGTTATCTACCTAACAATCCTAGTCAGCATGGCATACTGAAAATGCAGATACGTCTCTCTTCATTTCACAGAAAAGGAAAGCTCCTGAGGACGCTCTGTGACAATACTTACACCATTTTCTTGGTCCTGTGGTGGCACTCAGCCTCTCTAAAAGCAAAGGAGCATCTGTGGTGGCCTGCTTCACCACAACACCAGGAAAATACACAGTGAAAATAACATATTGCATTCATTCACTTATTCAAAACCATGAGCTACTTAGAATGGAGGAGCTGGGACAGACACAGAGGACAGTGTTGGTGAGGACCTGTTTAGAGACAACAGAGCAGCCCTGTGCCCTGACTCAACACCACCTTGGCATCAGCTCTGGTAGAGAAATGGCTGCCTTTCCAGAGGAAAGAATGACCGAGGAAGACACTCAAAGATGCCAGCAGAGAGAAAACAAACAGGCAGCGGAAGAAGACTCACTAGATGGAAATTATGGCTTCCTCAAAACAAGAACTAAGGGATAGAGAGGACGTCAAAGAAAGGTAATAAGATAACGAAAGGAGTTTAAAAGTGAGTTGACAGCACTCGGGGGAGAGATTCTTGTGCCAACCCAGCTCTTTTGTCTTCCTGCTGGTTCTGTCGTGAATGAGTTCAATGGAATAATGAAATGTGCTCACTGCCTGTTTGTATGAGAATTAGGTTTTCAACACAATAGATTCCTCCACAACAACTTTGTTTTAAGTGAAAGTGAAACAATGTCTACAAAAACCTCCAAGTGAGAAAAGAATGACACATGAAATTTATTTTTAATTTTAAAATTTTTATTAGCATATTCACTGTTACAAATCATACTTATTCTTTACCCCTTACTCAATCTCTCCCTTTTCCCCCCTCCTTTCCCTCTCCCCCTCCCCCCTCTAATAGCCATAGATTTGTTGTGTCCCTCTGATAGATTAGCTGCTCCTCTGCTGGTTTGTTGCCCAGGTGATCTGTCCAGTAGTGACACAGGTGTGATCAAGTCCTCCCCTATTATCGTAAATGAGGTGCTGCTTCCATTACTCTGGAGTGTGCTTTGTGGAGAGAGAGGACCTCTTTTTTTTTTTGGTCTCCACTGGTGCCTCTTCTTGTATCAATGCAGTGGAGAGTTTGGTGTGCGTGGTGGCTGTGACTGCTGCTATAGAGACTAGCCGCTTTTGTGGCAGCCGAGGCAACTGCGGTGGATACGGTGGGCTACCCATGTGACAATGGTGTTTTTGGTGTGCTCTTTACCTGGTTGCTGCTGGGTCCAGCTTCCTCCCCCCACCTTAGGGCCCCAGTGGGGGCCCTGAGACACAAGAATTTTATACAGAGCCAAAATGTCATGCATCCATAAAGACATTTCAAATTTGCCACAAACCAAGGAATATAGAACTCATAAGCCCATCTTGGGAAAACTACTGGAGGGTAAACTCTAATCAACAAAGTTATATATAATGGAATTTCTATATACAGTACCAGCTAAAGAGACAAAAACGATTTTGTCAGTCCATTATACTCTTCAGAAGTTTAATCCACTCGGCCTTTTCCCCATATTCATAATTTCACACCAGAGGCTGAGAGAGTGATGACATTTTCTCCATAAATGTCCTCCTCCTGGCCTCTCAGGTGCTGATGTGCCAATGTGTGCTACAGAACTCCAAGAGGGGCATGTGGAATGCAGTGTTTCTCAAACCCCTTTGACCATGGAACCCTTGTCCTATTCTCTCATGATACTGGGTCCTGCAGAATGAGCATCAGCATTAGCATTTGAGAATAGTATGCTCGTGGCATAGACCAATGCCTGCGGTATGAATGATACTCCAAAACACTGACATTGTATGACAGTGAAGTAATTACGATCTCTCTATTCATCCAACATGTACTGAAGACCCTCTATTCAGGCATCATGCTGGGAAACAGTGACACGAAACAGAAAAACCACAGGTGAGCCTTTGAAGAGCTTCTGGGAAAGTCACAAATCATTAATTATACAACGCATTTGCTGTAGTAGTGGCATGAACAGGCCACTGAAAGAGTCTGGGGGGGAGTGACAAAAATGTACGATGCGTCACAAATCTGCCCCTATTTCACAACTCTACTCACATTTGATAGGAGAGGGCTTATGACTGGAATATGACAGGTGTGACGTAGGGCATACCTGGGTGTGGGCAACCAGAGCGCTATCTTTGTGACTCTGCAGGACCAGAAGTCACAATATGGCCAGACTAGAGCAAAACCACAGCCTCCTCACTCAGAGGCACGTCTCCCCCAGACCCTCTCCCAGTGTTGCCTGCCATTCTGAAGTTCCTGCCCTCTGAAGGCAGCAGCTTTCTGGCTCTCTGGGTCCCTGGGCTCCTCACACTCTGGCTCCCAAGGAAGAACCCCCTCCCGGCCACAGGGGCAGCTCCTGTCCCAGCCTCAAAGCAACAGGCTCCTGTGCTCTCGTCAGCACAGTGATGAGCTGAGGACTCTTCTTCCCCAGAAAACCCCTGAAGAGCCCCAACAACAGGGTGTCTCCTGACTATTTGTTCTTATTGTGCTCGCACTATTTTATTTGACTC
>NW_007726369.1:615251-619130 GCF_000696425.1 Galeopterus variegatus | reverse complement strand
CCTGAGAAGTCATAAGAACTCTCATAAAAATAAGCTGCTCCCACAAGTATACCAGCCCAGACTTCCTGGGCAGGCCCCAATGTGCCCCAGTTCTCAAAGGCAATCAGCTCAGGCAGGCACTAAGGGACCTGAACACTGGTTTGTTTTGTAAGGCCAGTAACGTTCAGACTCTTGGAATGCTGCGCCTCTTTGATCTGGCCCTTTGTTACCAACTGCTTTAATGTTCTGCCTCATTTTCAGCTTCATACAGGCGGAATTCCAAATAAGCACTTCAACACCAGTAGAGTACTGTGCTTTTACCAGAGAGATGTATTTTCTTGGAGAATGAAATACTGCCAACATACGTTTTCCAGTCTGGCCTGTAAAATGCCTTTTTACGTTTGCTTTGTAAGAGGAATGGTTCGGATTGCTAACGTCTCAGTGGTGATCCTGAAAACGCACACTGACAGAATTTTAAAGGTGCTCTATGGGGTATAATTAACCAAATCCACTCCCTCCATATCTGAGAATTTCACCACCATCACCAGTGAAGAAGATATGCTCTTCTGTACAAAGGCACATTTAGTCCTTTCCTTGGGGTTATCTCCAAGCCTGGCTGTGTGAAGTTTCCCCAATTCACTCCCATCCACTCTTCAAAAGACAAGTCCAAGGTGGTGCTTGGCTTGTAGGGGAGGAACAGTGTTTTGCTATTAAATGCAGGTCTGCTGTAGATATCCTCCAGCAGGTTAAGGTAATTCCCTTCTGTTTCTGGTTTGCTAAAACTTTTCTCCTAAAATCGAGAATGGATATCAAATTTGATGAGAGTCTTTTTCTGTGTCTATTGAGCTGTCTAGAGGAAGGGCTCTTGAAAACAATATTCTTTAAGCTTTTCAGTGTTGATGTCAATTTGCATCTTTGTGTGCCAAGGTCAGTTTTGCTAGATATAAAATCCTTGCCTTATAAAATTTTTCCTTGGAGATCCTAAATGCATTATTCTATTTTCTTTTGTCATAAAGCATTACTGTCAAAAAGCCTGATAATAATCTAATTTTCTTTTCCTTGTATTATTTTTGCATGGATGCCCAAAATATTCTTTTATTTTTCTTCAAACCTCAGTAATTTTACTAGAAAATTCCCTGGTATCAGTCATTTTCACTTGGTATTTTAAGATAGGTACTATGATATTTCAATGTATAATTTCAAATCTTTTAACTTCAGGAATATTTTCTTTGAATTATTATTCAAAATATTTGAATTCTTGTACTTGTTCTAAACCCTTGCTTTGCTTTGCTTTTTTAAAACATCTATTATCTATGTGTTGGTCTTCTTTGCCAATCACTGATACTTGCTATGCTCTCAAATCCTGTTTTCCTTCTTCATTTTCATTTGAAATGTTGCTCCTCTTAAGCTTTCTATTTCTCATAAGGCATCAGTTATTGAAGTTATTTACTTGTTTCCTCCTAGTTTAGTCTCCATTTCTAAAATTTTTTGTTTCTACTCCTTTCTTAATCTATGATTTCATTTTGAATTTTTCTAATTCTGATTTTTTGCTCCTTTGTGTCTTTTGTAATTCTCCTAATGTCTTTTAGCTCATTTGGAAACAGAAGATTATAGTTTTGACCCGTTTTTTGACTATTTCTTTCTGGTGTACCTTCACTGTCTGTAGGGATGCTGTTCAGTTCCTGAGCCTTTTGTTTTTCTCATGGTAACTTGTAGGGGGTTTGATCACAATACTTTTCTATTGCTGGTCTTCATGTATATTTAACTTCCCTGAAGTTTTCAGTGGCTTGTTCAGACGGCTCTTGTGACTTCACTGAGCTTGCTTTCTGAGGTTTTCTAGCTCTGTTCCCCTCACTCCCTTTTATACGGACCTTCTCTCTCTTCATCCTTATTATCCCTGCTCAGCTCAATTCTGATTCTAAGCTTCCTCCTCAGTGTGGGCCTCTCCTCCAGAAAGGAGCTTCGGCCGGGTTGCTTTCAGAGTTGAAAAGAACTAGACTGCTGCAACCCCTTTGGGCCCTACCTTGTGCTCCTTTGCAGTTTTCCATTTTGAAGTTGGCAATACCCATCTGGTTGCAGCTGCTTTCCCCAAATTAGGCCACCACACTTGGCAGTAAATATCCAGTTAATATCTGTTGGCTCTTTGGGCTGTTTTCAAGTCTATCAGTTTGTAAATAAAACCGGTCCTTTATCACAGAGTTTGAAAAGCACTGCTGAAGAAATCAAAAGAGGGAGAGAGAGAGCGTTAGGTGGCTTCGTGGAAGAGGTGGCTCTTAGGCTGGGCCATGAAGGGCAGTCAGGGTGGGAATGAATGTCGGAGTTCGCCAAGGCTCTTCCTTGACCTCCACCTTACTTTCTTTAAGGAGCTCATCCATTCGCCTGCTTGAAGCATCATCTTTGAGGCAAACGTCCTCCTATATCTGAGTTCTCATCCCAGAAATCCTTTTTATCAAGCTCGTAGAGTCACTTGGAGGTCCCATAGGTATAATAAATTCAGCCTGGTCCAAGCCAAGCACATGACGTTCCCCCTAAACTTTGTCACTTCATTTCACAGGTTTTGTTGTGTTTTCATTTTCATTTAGTTCCAAGTATCTCCTAACTTCTCTTGTGATTTTTTTCATTGACCCATGGGTTGTTTAGAAGTACACTGTTTAATTTTCAAATATTTTGGAATTTTTGAAATACCTTTATATATAGCACCATTCTTTTGAATTATATGGAGACATTTTATGACCCAAACTATAGTCTCTTTTGGTGAATGATCCATGTGCACTTAAAAAGAATGTGTATTCTGCTGTAGTTTGGTGCCATGTTCTATAAATATCAATTAGATGGCTGGTTGACAGCGTTATTCACATCTTTTATATCCTTACTGATTTTCTGTCTACTTGTTCTATCAGTTACTAAGAAACAAATGTTGAAAGCTCCACCTCTAATTGTGGGTTTGTCTATCTTTCCAGTTTTGTCAGATCAGTTTTTGCTTCATGTATTTTGAAGCTCTAAATTCAAAATACCTTTAGCATATAATAAATTCACAAATATATATGAGACTACCTCTCAACCCTATTTTGTTCCATTGATCTGTTTATGTGCCCCTGAACCAGAATCACATCATTTTAATCACTGTGACTTTAGACAATACTTTGATTGTTGCTAATGCAAACCCTCTCTTTTCCCAATTAACTTTTCTTTTTCAAAAGTATCTTGGCTCTTTTCATGCATTTACTGTCCCTTTAGAATGTAAGCATCAACTGGTCAAATTTTAATCATTAAGTATCTTGTAAAATATATATTTTATATATCCCTGTTGCTCAGAGATATTTTTCCTGTTGAAGATACAAGGATTGGCACACTTTTTCTTTAAAGGGCAAGATGGTAAATAGTTTGGGCTTTATGAGCAATATGATCTACGCTGATACTATTAACTCAGCCATTGCCATCGCAGCATAAAAGCAGCCATAGAGGATTGGCACACTTTTTCTTTAAAGGGCAAGATGGTAAATAGTTTGGGCTTTATGAGCCATATGATCTACGCTGATACTATTAACTCAGCCATTGCCATCGCAGCATAAAAGCAGCCATANTTATATTGTATCCTGACTTCATAATGAATTTTCTAATACTGTTTTTCAGTCAGGTTTATTAATTCTATGTGGACAAATATGCAAACAAAAGATCATTTTGCTCAAGACTTCCAATATTTATACCAATAATTCCTCTTTTGTAGTCTTATTGCATGGGCTAGATAACTCTGGAGCAATGCTCAGCTATAGTACTAACAGGAGGTATTGCTGTTTTGCTAATAGGAAGGTTCTATTTTTTCACCTTCAAATTTGATGCTGCTGGGCCAGCCCGGTGGCGCACTGGATAGTGCGCCGCTTGGGAAGCGCGGCGGCGCTC
>NW_007726369.1:608874-613546 GCF_000696425.1 Galeopterus variegatus | reverse complement strand
TATTAAGACTAATATGAGAATAAAATTTGCAATGTTTATTTCTGAAAGCTTTGATCCAACATATGAGCATAAAAAACATACTTTAAAAATATGTATTTAAAGTTGAAAGTAAATAAATGTGTATATGCTTATATTTAAATATTTTTAAACTTCCTTTAAATTAGCATTCATATACTCACAAATATGTAAATGAGAATTTCATATTCATATCATAGGCAAAAATTGATTCATTATTGGTACAAAAGTTAGTATTTCATTCAGTCAAAAGTTTTCAATTTGTAGTTCACCTTACAAGAATGAAATGAAAACAAACGCAATCACTATTTCATATTTACCTGTATAATTTCCCTGAAAAACTAAAAACTAATCCAGCTGTAAAAATATGAGGCACACATTAAAGAAGGGACATGTTTAACATCAAGAATTATGGAATTTTTCTTTGCAAGAACATTTCAAGTCCAGACAATAAAAATACTTCTGGCAATACAAAGTAAATACTTTCATTTAAGTAATAGCATAGAATCATTCTCAAGAAGACTGTTATACATTGTATCTGTTATTTTACAACAACAGAGAGAAAATTCGGGATATATTAAAGGCCAGTCATCAAAGTGAAATTAACATTTAGCATAGACTTATTTATATGAACAATGTAAATAGCTAGAATCATCTATTTGATTTAACACCAAACACATTCTAGTATATAATTATTTTTAAAATGAGAATCATCCATTGTAATTCAACCAATTCAACTATTCATTCAGCCAAAGAACAAAATAAGCCTCTTAAAAATTCAGGATTTATAGATTAATATTAGAAATTTTCTCAATATAACATATGGAATATTCTGATCTCCACTGAATTACACTGTACAAAGACACACCACAATTACTCAGTAGCTTATAATTAGGTATAACTGGTCACCAAGACTCCTTGACCAAAAAATACCACTATAATTAGATGAGGCTAAGTCCTATAATGAGGTGAATGTAATAATAATTGCCACAATCTTTTAAAAAACAGAGTATGGAAGTTTTCATTTTCACAACTATGAATTTGGTTTTCCTAAATGTGATTCTGAAATCCAACTTCTAAATGTTTCAGCAGAGGTGGGGCAGTAATGGAAGATATGACTTAATGGAACTCTGGGGGAAAAAAGAAACTCTCAAAGATCTCAGTTTGAAAAATACGTCCGGCATAAGAGATACCACGAATGACTCAGAGTTACCTAATAATCTTATATCAAAATTTATTGGTTAACTAAAGGGCAAAGAGTAAGAGGCAAGTAAATGTAACATTTGCTTTAACAAAGCAGACTGAGTAATATGTTAAGTGTTAGGGCGGGATAGGAAAGAACTCAGGCCGGGCAAAAATTTCCTCTTGGACTTTCTATATAAACATCTATTTTAGTTTTGGACTGTACACCAGTGTGCTCATGTGACAGAGAGAAGGAACTCTGCCCACCCATGGAACACTTCCCAGACCAAGAGGTCCTTGTCTACTGCTCTAGGAAGGCAACTCCTCCTCAGAGGTCCCTGGGGCCCCATGGGAGCATAAAAGTATAGAAAAATGTAAGTCAATTTGTGTCAAAAGTTAATCCATCCTAATTGGATTTTTTAAAAATTGGGTTATTCAAATAACCAGCTAGAAGTACAGACTCTAACTAAAGAACACGGATGAACATCTGTCTAGAAAATGCTTATAAAGCGACATGATGTGATCCTGCAGTTTATTGGCCCTGTATTCTCCCAGAATATGAGCTTATAAAGTCCTGGAAACCTTCAGCTCCCTTTAGCTGCCTTTCCAAGTAAAATCTTAATGAATGAAGTTTAAGTCCTTTATTTGGCTCTATAACCCCTCCAACCAAATAGCCAAGTTGAAGTTGTTTTATCTAACTTTTGTTTCACTGGAAAATGTGGCAGGCTATTTTGACATTGTCTAGTAAGATCAATGGGTAAACACTATTCATCCCAAACCAAATGATGCTGCCTTCAGGGAGTTTTTAGAAAGAAAATCAATTGATACACCAAGAAAGCAGACTGTATGCATAGCAAAGACATTCAGCACAGTTCGAACTTGTTCTTTATGAGGAGGCTTGAAGCCACTTGGTAATTCCAAGCGAGAGGCAATAGAAGTCTTTCTTAATCCATAGTCAGAAGTTTCTGGAGAACTTCAAGCACAATTTCATAACAAAAGTGATACTGCTCCTATATACATATATGTGAAAAACAACAGAATGTTAAGTAATCAAATACCAATATCCACTTTCAGAGAATACATTTGTAATTTTCAACCACACAGGAAAGTTCCTAAAAAGAGCAAACACTTAAATACAAACATTTAAACAGAATTTCTTTATGTAAATATATATTTTTAAATATGATGAAGATAAATGATCATAAATATAGTTGTCAGTCTAGAAACTGAACTGAGGGGAAACTGCCAATCTCAATTTCCTTACTAGTTAGCCAAAGGCTTAACTGAACTGAGGGGAAACTGCCAATCTCAATTTCCTTATATCTTTCCTGGCTAAATCAAATTCTAAAAAGTCCCTCACATTAATATTGACATTTCAAATATATGCGTATATATACATATATATGTATATATAAAGATTGTGATCTGAAAATCAAAAGAATCACCTGCCCCCCTTTTGATCAGAGGCTGAGACAGACCCTCTGAGATTAAGGAAAAACAAAACAACCCTGGAGCTGGGGGCTCAAGATTTGGTCAGTGAGACAACTTCCTGAAATCCCACCATCGCCCTTTCTGCACCCTACTAATGGTGCCAGTAAGGGGAGCTGCTTAAGCTAAAAACACTATAATTAAAAAACCAGACCAACAGCCATTATCTGAACAAAACAGACACGTTACTCTTGATTTGGTCGATTTCTGAATCTGGCTCCTCCTTCTCAGGTCCAGATGCAAATTTCTTGCTTCCAGAATTGACCAATGAACTATGCCCCACAACAAGCCAATCCAAGTTGAACAAGCCTGCATCCTTCGTTTGAATAAGAGGACGTAAATGAGAACTTGGGTGGAAAGTTAGGCAGAAACCTTTGCCATATAAGATAACTCCTTTCCTTTTTGGGGGGTGAGGGGAGCATACTTTAGGCTTTCTCCAGAGGCTACATTTCCCTGGTCTGCAAACTCATTGCCAGTGAAACTCTCTTCTGTATTGTTTGAGTGTCCTGGTATTCACTGGACATCAATATCTAGTCTCAAGTCTCTCAGGCAACCCTAGTTCAAATAAATGCTTCATGACATCGGTCCCAAAACAGGTCAACCTAAAGATTTAGAGGCAACTGTTTGTTTTCATTATTCCTACTCTTTTGATCCTCTTTCCCAAGGATTGATAATTAATCTGTGACATAAACATCTTTCTAGGAAATGGCAATAACCTTGATAGTCTACTGGCAAATAAATATTTCAAATTGCTATCAGAAAGTTTATTAAAAATAACTTTAGATATGTTACTTAAATAACATGGCACTAAGGACAAGACATCTGGAGATGGTGGGGCACCAAGGGACTTTGGTTTCAGCTGTGGCTCCTCCTCTTGCTATCTGAGTGACCCTATGGATCTGCAAGTACTTCATCAGGAATAGCAGAGCAAAACTAATGTCTACCTCAAACAGTAAGAATTCGGTGAGACCATGTAGATAAAAGAGTCTTATAAATTGTAAAGAGCCATACAATGTTAATCTTTATATCACTATTCTTATTAAAATGTATGTGGCAAAAGCTTACCTTCGTTTGAATCATGCCATGACGTTGTTCTCTCATTTGGGTCACTATATTCATGATGTTGAACTGTAACAAGATAATAGTAATTTTGCATTATCCATGTAGGACGAAAAACAAAACCCCATAAGGTCTCCAAATAAGTACTCTATACCTCTTTCCAACAAAAATGATGTCAAGATTTAACCAGAAAGTTCTCATTTTCAGTCACCAAAAATTGTACTATCTTTAACCCAGTCCAATGGATAAGGAAGACTTGCTCTAACAGGTTTTCAAGAGGAAGCAGGAAGCAACCATTCATAATAAGAAATGCTCTCCAAAAAAATAATAAATTTGCCTTGTAATTTCTGTTACCCAAAGAGAAAAGTTAAAACCGCACTGTAATTCTGGAAAAGCATAGAAGACATTCTCTGGCAACAAGCTGTTTCTGATAAAGAGACTTGTCAACTGAAATGGAGACCCTGAGCAACAGTCAGCCCAACACCAGATTTTGCACCTGCACATGCAGATTGGCATGACTAGGTGTGGTCGCTGAATTGGTGCAGGTCCTCACAGGTCTGGTGCTAGTTCACAATGTGATGAGTCCAGAAACTGAAAGCAAATGCTTAGAAATTCTTATGGCAATCCAACACTGTGCAGCATCAAGGAGTGTGATCAGCCAAACTGGATACGGATCAGCTTGGGTGCTGCTGAACTTGCCTGAAGAGTCACACGTGGTACAAGCTGAGTACCAGTCACATGCAGCAAGACTGCTGACACATGGTATTTTAAGGTTTGTCAATGGTAACCCAAAAGCACATAAAAATAGAAAAGAGGTAAGTATTCTTTCATTTTTATATTTTGTCATTTTTATAATAATTTAAAATTTTAATTAAGTCTTTTAAAAAAACTTTTTATTTTGTAATATAGATACAGAGGAAGTTGCAGA
>NW_007726369.1:607010-608445 GCF_000696425.1 Galeopterus variegatus | reverse complement strand
TTAATTAAGTCTTTTAAAAAAACTTTTTATTTTGTAATATAGATACAGAGGAAGTTGCAGACAGATCTTGTGTATTCTTCACACAGCTTCCCCTGCTGATACCATCCTGCATATATATAGTATAATATCAAAACCAGGAAACGCACACTGTTTTACAATCCACCAGTTTTACATGCAGTTGTGTGTGTGTGAGTCTGTGTGTGTGTAGATCTATGCAACTTTATCACATGTGAAGATTCCTGCCACCACAACCACAGTCAAGATGCAGAGCTGCTCCACCACGAGATTTCTTGTGCTGTCCCTTTAGAGCCACACCCTCCTTCCCACCCCAGTCCCTAACCCTCTGCAACCAGCAGTCCGTTCTCCATTTCTATAGTTTTGTTATTTCAAGAAGCTTATATAAATGGAATCATACAATACCTAACCTTTTGAACTGACTTTTTTTCACTCTACATAATTGTCTTGAGATCTATCCAAGTTGTTGCATATATCAATAGTCCATTCCTTTTTATTGCTAAATAGTATCCACAGTATGGATTTGTTTGACTATCATCCTGATGAAGGACATACAGGTTGTTTCCAGTTTGGGGCTATTATGAATACAATCTGCTCTGAACATTAGTGTACAGGTTTTTGTGTGAACCTAAGTTTTCATTTCTGTGGGATAAAGGCCCAAGAGTGCTACTGCTGGGTTATATGGTAAGTTTAGTTTTATTTTTTGGTTTTTTTGAAGAAACTGTAGAACTATTTTCCTGAGTGGCTGTATCATTCTACATTCCCAGTGTCTGAGTATATGGGTAATCGCAATTGTAAGTGTGAGAAATAGGCCCATACAAATATGCCCAATGATTTTTGACAAAGGTACAACATTAATACAGTGGAGGAAGAATAACCTTTTCAGCAAATGGTGCTGGAACACTTGGATATATGTAGGCACAAAAAAAAAAAAAAAAAAGAAAAGAAAAAAGTGAACCTTGACCTAAACCTCATATCTTATGCAAAAATTAACTCAAAATGGACTGTGGACTTAAATGTAAAATATAAAACTACAGAAATTTTAGCAAATAACAGGAAAAATTCTTCAGGACCTGTGTTAAGGGATGAGTTAATAGACTTGATATCAAAAGGAAAAATTGATAAAATTAAACCTCATCAAAATTAAAAACTGTTGCTTCTTTGAAAGTTTTTAAAAAATGTATAACTTAAGATTAGGCAAATTATGGAAATAAATTGGTATTATTAATTTTAACCTTAATTTACTGGTGGCAAAACAAGCTTCACTTATTATTTTGTCAAGAAAAGACACAGTTTTTTCAATGTGGCTAACCAAATGATGATGGAAGTGACCACAAAGAAATGAAGACCAAAAAAGTTTATACATTACCTGGAATTATGATTCCTCATATATTGAGTTTTATAGTCATTATTGCTTGCT
>NW_007726369.1:603681-606140 GCF_000696425.1 Galeopterus variegatus | reverse complement strand
TATACATTACCTGGAATTATGATTCCTCATATATTGAGTTTTATAGTCATTATTGCTTGCTATGAAGTGTTAAAACCACACCTGTGTTTTCTGCAAAGATGCATGGCTAACAAAACAAAGGAACCATTAAAGCTTACTTGTTATTTTACTTAAAAAAAGAATTCAAAGACAAAAGAATTCTTTTAAAGACAGAGTAAAAAAAGCCAACAGAAGCTGATTGTTCAGTATTTCACACATGACATTAATAATCTGCAGACTTCTTATAAAATAGTACTTTAAATTCAGACTAAAGAGCCATATACAAGTAGGAAGAATTCTTTTTCTCAGCTTACTTACCGACAAACACAACTAGTTCTAAATGGTATAAAATTATAAAGCACTACATTGTCAAGAAATGTGATTTGAAGCTTAAGTTTTATATAGGTAGTAAAGCTGCAATGACAAGACTACAGTCTGAGGCAGTGTCACAGATTAAGGAATTTATGCCAGAAGATAAGTCAACACAATGCTTCATCAAGAAAGTCTTGCTACAAACAAACAAAGCACAAAACCTAAGCCCCTTCTGTCCTGAAGCAGGCAAGAGAGCATGCCTGGGGTCCTAGGCAGGAGCTGAGGGAGAGCATGCTAAAAACACCACTTCTGTGCTGGTGGCCCACCACAACCACTGCCACAGCCACAGCTGCCACAAAAGCAGCTCGACACCACAGCAGTAGCCACAGCCACTGTACAGATGGCCCATCCAGACACTCAATTGCATTGGCACAAAGCAGGGTCACCAGCAAAGACCAGAAAAAGAAGAAGGTGTCTCTCTCCTCAAAGCCCACTCCAAAGTAATAGAAAAAGCAACTGCTCTACCAGATGATCAGACATCAATGTAGAAGTACCACAAATACAAAAACCCAAGATAATATGACACCACCTAAAGAATACAGGAATTCTCAAATACCAGACCCTATAGAGCAGGAAGTCCTTGAAATGACTGAAAAGGAATTCTGAGCAACAATCTTAAGGAAACTCATTGAGATATAAGAAGACTCAGACAACATAACAAAGTGAGAAAAAATATCCAGGATATAAAGGAAGAAATTTACAAAGAGATTAATACCTTAAAAAAGAATACAGCAGAACTCATGGAACTGAATGATTCACTCAATGAAATAAAAAAACACAACCAAGAGCTTCAGCAGCAGGCTAGAACAAGCAGAAGAAAGAATTTCTGATTTTGAAGATAGTCTATCTGAAATAACGCAGGCAGACAAAAAAAAAAGAAAAAAGAATTTTAAAAAAATGAAGAAAATCCAAGAGAACTAGCAGACAACAACCTTAAGCACACAAACATTTTAATAATGTGTGTTTCAGAAGGGAAGGAGAAAGGAAAAGGCATGGAAAATCAATTCAACAAAATAATAACAGAAAACTTCCCAGGTATAGGGAGAGACACAGATGTTCAAATCCAGGAGGTGCAAAGATCCCCAAACAGATTCAACCCAAAAAGATCATCTCTAAGACACATTACAGTCAAACTAGCAAAGCTCAAAGACAAAGAGAGAATCCTAAAAGAAACAAGAGAAAAGGTCAAGTCACCTATGAGGGAGCCTCTATCAGACTAACAGCACACTTCTCAACAGAAACTCTACAGGCCAGAAGAAAATAGGATGATATATTCAAAATACCAAANGGAGAGACACAGATGTTCAAATCCAGGAGGTGCAAAGATCCCCAAACAGATTCAACCCAAAGAGATCATCTCTAAGACACATTACAGTCAAACTAGCAAAGCTCAAAGACAAAGAGAGAATCTTAAAAGAAACAAGAGAAAAGGTCAAGTCACCTATGAGGGAGCCTCTATCAGACTAACAGCAGACTTCTCAACAGAAACTCTACAGGCCAGAAGAAAATAGGATGATATATTCAAAATACCAAAAGAAAAAACTGCCAGCCAAGAATACTGAACCCAGCAAGGCTATCCTTCAGAAGTGAAGGAAAAATAGTGCATTTTCCAGACAAACAAAAACTGCGGGAGTTCACCACCACTTAACCAGCTCTACAAGAAGTCCCCAAGAAAGTCCTTCATCCGGAACCTGAAAAATGATAATCACTTCCACAAATACACAAGAAAGAACAAAACCCACTGGTAGAACACAATGAGAAAGAGAAAGAAGCTAAATTTTACACCATCATAATGACAATGTAATAATGCCTCTGCTTCATTTCTGATTTTAGTAATTCCAGTCTTCTCTCTTTTTTCTTCATCAGTCTAGATAAAGGTTTGCAAATTTTTTTGATCTTTTAAAATAACCCACCACTGGATTTGTTGATTTTCTCTATTGTTTTTTAATTCCCTATCTCATATATTTCTGTTGTGATCTTTGTTATTTCCTATTTACATCTGCTTTTCGTTTAGTTTGCTCTTCTTTTCCTATTTTCTTAAGGTAGAAGTTTACATTACTGATTTGAGA
>NW_007726369.1:585440-602355 GCF_000696425.1 Galeopterus variegatus | reverse complement strand
TGGTCAGAGAATATATTTTCTAGATCTTAGTCTTTTTAAATTTACTGAGACTTGTTTTGTGGCAAAACAAAAACAAAAAACAAACAAAAAAAACCCCTGCCAGATGAACTAAACAGTGTGCTTAGTGACAAAGTATACAATTTTAATTATGTGAAGAGTAATGTGTTTAATTTAGGGTTATTCATTTCATTATGTGCTAATTGGTGGTTGATGATTAACAACTGTTATTGCATGCTGAAGATGGTTAAAAAGGGGAAAAGTTCTGTTGAGAATATTTGAACTCCAGAGCAAACTCTAGGTGTTTCTGCAAGATAAGACCTAATTTGCTCCCAATGTTTTAAGGATTTTCAAACAGGTTGGTTAAAACTTAAAATGACTATAAAAATAGCAATAAAAAGAAATAAATGGATACACAGTTTCAGATTTTCATATCTTTACAGTTATAATTGATAAACTGATCTTAAAATGTCACAGGTCATAGCTTGTCCACGTGCACATCAGTGGTATGTAGCTTGTACCAAGTGATACTCCCATGTGAGTTCCACAACATGCAAACTGGTCTCCACCCTGCTCAACAAGACCAACCTACTGGTCATGCTCTTGCTTGGCACAGCAATATATCAAACTGCTTTGAAATTTTCTTAATGCTTACTCTCAATTTCTATATACTTATCCTGCTGCAGATAACAAACATTCTTTGGTGAATAAAATTCTCAGAGGAGTGGAGGGGGGACATCAGTAAGAATATTTGAGTTGGTGACAGATAGTTCAGGGCTCAATGGAAAGTCGGTGAAGAAAACAATGAATGTATTTCCTATTTTTGAACTGCTATTTTCCATCAAATTTAAGCATCCTTAATTGTAACATACACCATTATTTTATGCACCACTAAGAAAAAAAAAAAAAACCACTGCCAAATAAACTGACAGATGACTGATTATAAGACACATATTAAGGTTAAAGAAACTATGATATGGGGGAAAAAACAGTGCTCCTTAGAGGCAATAAAATATAAAATTTACAGTTTTTACAGTTTTTACAGTTTCTACAAAGAACATAAAATAAGGATAAATATAAACAGATTATTTAAGAAATTATAATGGATAATATATAAACTGAAGAAACATGCTAATACATGCTAAAAGGATAAAACAACATTAGTTAGGGAAATAAAACATCAGACTCATGCTACTTAAATTTTTGGCATTTTTGAAGACATTCGTCAATGTTTTGGCCACCCAGTTTATAGCTTGCTTTGGAAACCATTCCTTGCTCATTCTCAACCATATGGCTTGCAGTAGTCCTTACTGGTCTAAATGAAACCAGCACAGTCCACAGTGATTAGGGAAGAGGCAAAAACTCAATCAGAAAAGTGAAATGCTAAGAGAGATTCACTTGAGCTTCTGAAAAAGAGAAATTTCCTGTCCTCCAAGGAATGACTAGAAGAGACTGATTTTCTACCACATATGTGATATGGTCCACGGATGCAAGTGCTGGAGGCACAGAAGCCACTTTGCTGCCACAGGGAAGGCCTGCCACTGTTGGGATAAGAGTGTGAAGCCTGAGACAGCAGGGAGTTGATATTTGTTCTGACAACAAATAACTCTGCAGAACATGCCTACCAGGGCCTATGTCTTGTGGCCTCTGTGTTCTCATGACCGAGGTATAATTTTCATATTCCTTGTGGTCACTGTAAGAGCCACTTTTTCCCCAGTACCTGCTCCATAAACAGGTGTCTTCCCCTCCTCACTTTTGCAGCACAGGAAAATAGTTCAGCAAGTAAGTCTTTTTGACCACATATCTAAAGTAACATTCCCTAATCAGTCTAGTCAATAATAAAGGAAATAGTATAATCACCATATGTCTGATTCCTGTGTTTATCTATTAGCTGGTTCCAAATTTAAGAGGAAAATGAAGGATTGTTAATGATTGACTCAAACCCAACAATATTATCCTTATTTTACATATGAGAAAACTGGGCTTGAGAGAAGCTGAGCAATTTACACAAGGTCATCAAAATCTAAAGTATGTTGCAAAACTGGCAGTCAAACTCAGGGACCACTCATTAAGTCTGAAGACTACATTTCTTCCAACGTACTCATGCGCATGTTATTTCTGTTCATTAAAAACAGGCACACTTGGGCCGGCCCGTGGCTCACTCAGTGGAGTGCGGTGCTGATAGCACCAAGGCCCCGGGTTCGGATCCCACATAGGGATGGCCGGTTCGCTCACTGGCTGAGCGTGCTGCTGACAATGCCAAGTCAAGGGTTGAGATCCCCTTACCGGTCATCTTTTTAAAAAAAAAAAAAAAAACAGGCACACTTCACTGACAATCTCTAAGAAGATTCTAAAAAGTGTGTGTCGGGGGTAGAGGGAAGGAAAAGGAAAAAGGACTCACATTTACTGTGTATTTACTATGTTCCAGACACAGTCCTAAGCCATTTACTTACATTACATTCTTTAATCCTCACAACCTGCAGCAAGTTAAGTGAGAACCAGGTATCCAAATCTCACATGCTTTTGATTTACTAAGTTGCTCTTAAAGATCAAACATTAGTCTTCCAATACTATCAGGCTGTTGAGAGTAGTGTGTTTACAAACAGCATCTGTTTATCTGCTTGATTCACATACTTACTGAGTAGTTCTTTTCTATGGCACAGAACACAACGTCCACACATATTAGCACCCCAGTCCGGCCTACACCAGCACTGCAGTGAACAACCATGGGGCCTGTGACGTGGCTCTTCCTCACATAACGAACGTATTTTATGAAATAATCTGCTGACGCAGGAGTGCCATGGTCTGGCCACTTGGTGAACTGCAAGTGTTTTACACAGTGACTAGTTCCCGTCTGTCAGAGACAGAAAGAGATTGGACAATTTCTTATATTAGAGATCTCATTTCAATTTCTAATGTGCTAATAATAATAATAATAATAACAACAACAACAACAACAAGAACAATAATAATAATGGCAATATGGTACTATATTGGTATCATATAGAGCTTTAAAAGAGTACTCAAACCTCACTTTGACTTTGACAAGAATTCCGAAAGATGCAGGAATAGAGGTTTTCTGCATTTTACAAAGGAGAACAGAATAACAATAATAAAAATGAGCATACTAACAGGTAACACAAATTGAGCATTTACTGTGTGCCAGGAACTGTGCCGTTTAATCCTCACATCAACCCTATGAGGTAGGCACTATTTTACCCTCCTTTTACAGATGAAAAAGTAAGGAGGAGGGGGGTTGAGAGACGTATGCTAGGTCAGAAGGCTCACATGCTTAGAGCTGGGACTGTAATGCAGGCCTCCTGAATCCTATTCTACCATCTTTCTTCTGCACCATGAGGCTACAGAAAACCCAAGATTTCAAAATACTTAGAGCAAAAGATGGGCTGACATGGAGTAAGACCAAATGGCAACTATCTTAGCTTAAATATTATATGCTAAGTTTAACTGAACCAGGGAGGCACAACCTCCTCGTGTCCAGCAATGAGGACAGGGCAGATAATGCCCATGAGAGTAGATTGTGACCCTACTGAGCTGGGCCCCCTTAGAGTGAAGCCATGAAACTTACCTCGGGGTTGACAGATAAAGCACTTGGAGTTTACCCAGAGCCCATCCAAGGGGATCATTGCCCTTTCTCCAAGGTGGGTCCTCATCTTTCCCAGCTTAGACTGAGCTTCTCACTCTTCCCCTGCCTCTCCCTAAGGCACCTGCTTTTCCTAAGTTCCCTTAATAAAGATGCTAGGGTTTAGGGCCCTATTCTAATTCAAAATATCTATTGAAATTTGTGATGGTTAATTTTGTGTATCAACTTGGTTGGGTCACAGCACCCAGATATTTGGTCAAACATTATTCGATATGTATCTGTGAAGATATTTTTTAGATGAGATTAACATTTAAGTCTGTGGGCTTTGAGTAAAGCAGATCACTATCCATACTGTGGGTGGACCTCATCTAATTAGCTGAAGGCCTTAACAGAACAAAGACTGACCTCCCTGAGCAGAAGGAAATCTGCCAGTGCATTGCTTTTGGACTCCCTGAGTCTCCAGCCTACTGCCCCACCCTGCAGATCTGCCAACCCTCCACAATCATGTGGGTCAATTCCTTAAACTTCTCTCTCTCTCCTCCTCCTCCTCCTCCTCTTCCTCCTTCTCTCTCTCTCTCTCCATAAATATATATTGGCTGTGTTTCTCTGTAGAATCTAACTAATTCAGAATCCTCCACTGATCGATGTAATACAATTTTCTACCTGGAATCATAAATCTAGAAAACCTCCAACTCACTTTGGTTATTGATGATTTCTATACTACATAGTTCTTGGCAATGGCAGAAATGACCTCAGATCAGTAAACGGTAGTGGGAAGGAGGAGTTATATTTAAAACCTCTTTCACCTTAATAATAAATAGAAAATTCAAGCTTGAATCACTGATACATGAAACTGAATAAGGAACACAATACTGAAAATCTTGTGAAGGTACTAAGTTGAGGACTGCTTTTACCATATCGCATGTTTCAGGGTTAAATCTCTCCCGCCACCACCGACCACTAAGAATCCGCCCAAAGATGGACCTCACCCCTGATGCAGATTCTCCAAACATGAACCCCACGGTTCTGAGGCTTGTGGGCTCTAGCCCAAAGGCCACGACACTAGGCCCCAGCCCCTTGCCAAGCTCCACGGGTTGACCTCAGCATTTGAATCCTTGCAGACAGATCACTGCTCTGTGCCTCACTCCTGGCCTATATTCTGCAATCACACACATCATTCAGAACTGACTTGTTTAGTGTCTTCCTTCCCCTCTAGACTGTAAGTACTCTAAGAGTTAAGACTGTGTCTGTCGTCTATCCTAGGAAAATGGAAAAATCATCCAGGACACTCTTTGCTGCTCACTTCTTTTCCCAATTTATTATTCCTTCTCCTGGTATAAAAAAAATCCTTCTTCCTTTTGAGTTTCATACCTCTTACCTTCATCTTCTCATTGCTATCACCCAGTGGCTAAACCTCCTGGTCAGTTCTACTGAAATCCTAGCACTTCTCCCTACCAGAGATTCTGACATCACCCAAGCCAAATTCAGTGTCTCAACAGCCCAACAGATACTCTAACATCACAACATTTTTATTTCTCTCTTGCAGGGGAGACCACTTCCTCTCTTCTAGTTCCCACAACCATGATTCACTCCTTGGACTTACCATAATCTATAATGTCTAGTATCAAACATTTTCCAGTTCTACAACTTCAACTTCGGACCAGACGCTCTTTCAACAACAACATGACCAAATGAAGCTCCACAGTCAATTTGCATCCTCATTGACTGCTCCCCGGATCCCATTCATATCCTTAAGCAATTGACACACCATGGCTAATCATCTCTTAAACTGTCAACGTCTTTGATCCTCTGAATCTCACATGAACTAGACCACATCCCACCCTTGGTCAGTTCTATATATCCTGTGTTCAGGGATCCCATAGTTATACTGCTGGAAAAAATCCAATCACATAGTTGCATATTTTGTTCCTACTGCAAATGTACGGGTCTAACCTCAGCATCACTCAGCAACCCTTTTCCTGGTCACTGTCTGTGCTCCATTTAACTTCTTTGGTGATGATTCCAAACCTCACAACTCTCTTCAAGCTTCCTGTTCAACTCCTAGCCCCTTCACTCCTATTGAACACATGTATCACCTCCCTGCTATTCCAATCTAGTGGAGCAATGTAACTCATCACTTTTCTATTTTCCAAATCTATTACAGCAAGACACCCATGAATTACAATGTTTTCCAACAGAACCTTCTACAATGATGCAAATGTTCTATATCTGTGCTGTCCAGCATGGTGGCCACTAGTAACATGTGACTAATAAGCACTAGAAATGTGGCTACTGCAGATGAAGAACTGAATTTTTTATTTTCACTAAATAGCCACATGTGGCTACTGTATTAAATACTATAATTTTCAACCCCTCCTTCTGCCACTTCTAAGTCACAAGTCATAAGTCCCTTTTATGTCTGACGATTTTATCTGTAAAACACCTGTGTCTGTGCTTTCCATTCCAATGCCAACTGCCCTAGTTGATCATGCCATTATTTTACTAAAATTCTTCAATATCTCCCAATTATCTTCATAATAAAGTTTGTGCTCCTTATCTGAAATCTAAGACATTTCAGGTTCTAGCTAGTCTCTGCTTACTTTCTGTAGCCTCATCTCATCTCTCATTACTCTCTGGCATTGAACTTTTATATTCCAGAAACATTTAACTACTTACATTTCTCTATACATACCCCCATGCTACTTTATATTTTGATCATCTACTTCCTACTTCCATCTTTCCAATACGGACAATTCTCAATTCAGATGTCACCTCCTCCAGTAAACCTTCCCCACAACCCAAATTAAAACTAAGTACTTTCCTTATCAGCCCCCCAAGGACCCTGTACAGATCTCAAATATTACCACTGAACACAGTAAATATCTGTGAGTGTACCAGTCTTTCCACTACTCAATAAGTAGCAAGAGTGTCTGGCACGCTGGTTAGCATAACTTAAGGACTCAATACATGTCTGCCACACTGGCAGAAGGAGCCAAAATACATCCCAGGATCACAAAATTCTAACACTTACTCTCCCCACACCACCTGTCCTTTTTATTTTTTTCTTCTCTCCAGTCAGATTTTGGTTAAACAGAAGTAGAAATAGTGGCAGCTTAGTTTCTAGTACCGGAGAGAAGTTAGAAGTTACTTTTAAAGGTATCCTCAGTCTACATGCCATCCTACTCCTAACTTCTAGCTAGTCCTAATGCATCTCCTTATGTACTGAAACATATATCTAATACTGATGGTTTAAAACTTACGGACTTCTTCACAACCTGTAACACTCGAATGATGAAATATTTAAGTATCTGGTAGTTCTCCAGGAAGATACGGAAGTGTTTCAATTCCAAAGGCTTCTTCAGAGAAATGGGCCAGTAATGGTGGCATTTGATAGTTCCACTTTCTATCTCTCTGGTTATCATGGCAATAACATTAGAATTATTTTCCAAAACCATTTGCCAAAAGTCATCTGTGGTGCCTGGCAGTGGTCCTTGGGTAGCAATATAAAAATATTCTTCTCCATAATTGACTATTCTAATGTAACTAGCATTGATGTAGTCCTTGCTTTCTCCAAGAGGAACACGTGTTGAATCATCTATTACAGAAACAGAAACATTTGGTAGGTAAAAGAAAAGTGGGAGATACAATAGAGCTAGGCTTCATGAAAGCATTTCACAGGTAAATCCATATATCTCTTTGACCAATAAAGAAAATGGCATAGGAGTTTCTCTTCAAAAGGCTCATTTGAGTCTATGTGTTTAACTTCTTCCCTCCCCAAGACCTACTGGCATGACCTAAGAAATATACAATTAGGGGAGGGTTTTTTTTTTTTTATCAGTTTTTAATAAACAGAGAAGGATGCCATCAGCATCCAGGCACTTTGAGAAATTTCTGTTAGATATGGTGTAGATAGCATTAGGCCAAAGGAGACTTCTACTAGTTTACAACTGAACACAGCAAAAGAGGGCCCTTCTGCAGAAGAAAATGAATGGCATTCTCCCACAAACCTGGGAAACCTGCAAGCCCAGAGCAGCAGGGACCAGGGTGAAAAATAAAATTGAACTGTGATAGTTTACTGGAGACAATTCTTAGATTAATGGAATTCCAGTGCACCCTACACAAGACAGCCATCCTCTGCCTTCAGCTGGTAAAGTGGCATGCTAATCAAAGCAGATGTATTGTAGCAAAACTAAGGGGATGTGCTCCAAGTAAAATGGGACTCATTTAACATGGACTGTCATAACAAATATGAGAGGGAAAACCTAGCTACTTGGCCCACTAATAAACTTCACCACCCCAGGAGCACTTTCTTCACTGGACATAGACATCCGGAGCTCTAGTTCCACCACTGCTCCCATGCTGAGAGCAGAAACACACACAGCAAAGGAGGCCCTTCCTTGCCATGCAGCTCTCATCAATAACCTCTCCTTACTACGCAGAACCACATGGACCACTTAGCTAGCAAATATGCTACAGCAACAATACTGAACAGGGACTTGGACACGCTTTCTGACAGAACCCTTCTCAAATTCCAACACAGCACACAGAAATCTTTCCTTGTAAATATGAATGAATAGGAAAAATAATCACTAAGTATATAAGGATACCCAGTATTTCAAAATGGGAGACCATTCTGAGAAATTACAGCAAGTGTTTTCCTTGTATAAAAGAGGAAAATACCTTAAAAACTCCTATCTGTATTTAAAATGAAATTCAAGAGAACATGATTTTACTACTTAAAAGGATAATATATATGTTTATTGACAAGTATGTTACATTATTAAATTATAAAGACGACGACAATAGCTTCATATTGAGATCTTTCATCATATATATATATGAGATATATTTCATATAATAATAATAAACCTGGCAAGTATTCATCAAAGTGTTAGCAGCAGTTATTTTATAAATAGTAAGTATATGTTACTTTATAGTAGAAAAGCATTTTTTAATTTTGAAAAGGGAGATTAAAGGCGTGAAAATTAAATAATCTAAAATAATAAAAGTTTGCTTTCAGTTAAAATCAACAATTATTCAATTCAAATCTTCCTAATGTAGGAAGGGAACAGAAAGACAAATTAGTGATTTAGAAAACTGGCTTAAGGAATTTTCTCAGAACTCAGAAAAAAAAAATGATGAAAAAAGACAATAATGATTAAAATGCTAAAGTACATAGAGTATATAGTGAGAATATGTAAAAGGAATTTCAGAAGAAAACTACAGAACACACAGCAGGAAATAACCCAAATGATCATACGAAAGCCCCGACACAGAAAAGATGGCAACAGAATGCAGGGTAAATGCATGTGCACACCAGGTCTGAGCAGCATGGTACTCTGTATGCATCGCCTCGTCAACTTCCAAACAATTCTTTGAGGAAGGTGCTTTCAGATTCATATTCATATTTTCATATTCATGCTTTTCAGATAAGGAAACTGTACTAAGTAATTTGTTTCATATTATGAAGTAATTTTTCTAGGCCTCAAAGCCCAAAGAAATCTAAACTCCACAATCCAAAAATAATTCCTGCTGCCTCTCAAGGAAGACTCAAGTTTGCAGATAGAGAGGCCTCACTAAGTGTCAGGAAACATTAATGAAGAGAGCCACTAAGACTTCTAGACTGGCAAAGCGTAAGGTCATAGGGACAGGAAGCAAATACTGTGCCAGTGGATCACAAGGGGTAATGGTGAGTGGTGCCATTCACGTTTCCATGCCTTGATTCCTGAATCCTGGCTACAGCTGAAACAGCGTCATATATTGGATGCCCCATTCCTACAAGGTGCCGCCACCTACCTGGCACTGCAGTTGAGTCTTCAAAAGGCCATTCAACCACTCCATCAAGTCAGCTGCTTCAGGATAATGGGGAATATGATAAGACCAGTTAATTTCATGAGCGTGAGCCCACTGTCACAAACTATTTGCCACAAGGTGAGTTCCTTGATCAGAAGCAATGTTACATGGAATACCATAATGATGGATAAGGCATTCTGCAGGTCCATGGATGGTAAATTTGGCAGGAGCATTGCATGCAGGGAAAGCAAATCCATATCCAGAGTACAGGCAGAACACAGAGATATTGTGGTTTCGGTTCCAGACTATTGCAATAAAGCAAATATTGCAATAAAGCAAGTTACACAATTTTTTTGGTTTCCCAGTGCATATAAAAGTTATGTTTATACTGTACTGTAGTCTACAAAGTGTGCAATAGCACTATGTCCAAAAAATATATATACATACTTAAACATATGTACATAGTTAAAAAACACTTTATTGCCCCAAAATGCTAATGATCACCTAAGCCTTCAATGAGTCCTGGTAGAGTCTTGCCTCAATGTTTTTGGCTGCTGACTGCTCAGGGGGTGGTTGCTGAAGGCTGGGGTGGCTGGGGCAGATTCTCAAAAGAAGACAACAGCAAAGTTTGCCGCATCAGTTGACTCTTCCTTTCACGAAAGCTTTCTCTGTGGCATTTCATGATGTCTGACAGCGTTTCAAAATTGGAGTCACTCCTCTCAAACCCTGCTGCTGCTTTATTGACTAAGTTTATGTAATATTCTAAATCCTTTGTTGTCATTTTGACAATGTTCACAGTGTCTTCACCAGAAATAGATTTTGTCTCGAGACCACTTTCTTTGCTCATTCATAAAAAGCAACTCTTCATCCATTAAAGTTTTATCCTGAGATTGCAGCAAGGCAGTTACATCTTCAGGCTCCACTTCCAATTTAGTTCTCTTGCTATTTCCATCACATCTGCAGTTACTTCCTCCACTGAAGTCTTGAACCCTCCAAAGTCACCTATGAGGGCTGGAATCAACTTCTTCCAACCTCCTGTTAATGTTGATATTTTGACCTCCTCCCATGAATCACGAATGTTCTTAATGGCATCTAGAATGGTGAATCCTTTCCAGAAGGTTTTCAATTTACTTTGCCCAGGGCCATCAGAGGAATCACTATCTATGGCACTATAGCCTTATGTAGTATATTTCTTAAATAATAAGACTTGAAAGTCAAAATGACTCCTTGATCCATGGGCTACAGAACAGAGGTTTTGTCGACAGGCATGAAAACATTAATCTCCTTGTACATTTCCATCAGAGCTCTTGGGTGACTAGGTGCACTGTCAATGAGCAGTAATATTTTGACAGGAATCTTTTTTTTTCTGAGCAATGTCTAAATATCAGCCTAAAAATATTCAGTAAACTATACTATAAACAGATGTGCTGTCATCCAGGCTTTGTTGTTCCATTTAAAGAGCACAGGCAGAGAAGACTTAGAACAATTTTAAAACTGAGCAATGTCTAAATATCAGCCTAAAAATATTCAGTAAACTATGCTATAAACAGATGTGCTGTTATCCAGGCTTTGTTGTTCCATTTAAAGAGCACAGGCAGAGAAGACTTAGAACAATTTTAAAAGACCCTAGGATTTTTGAATTGGTAAATAAGAACTGGTTTCAATTTCAAGTCACCAGCTGCATTAGCCCCTAACAAGAAAATCAGCCTGTCCTGTGAAGCTTTGAAGCCAGGCATTGACTTCTCTCTAGCTATGCAAACCCTAGATGGCATCTTCTTCCAATAGAAGGCTGTTTTGTCTACACTGAAAGTCTGTTGCTTAGTGTAGCACCTTCATCCTCAGCTGGACTCAACTGGATTTTCTGGATGACTCACTGCAGCTTCTCCATCAGCACTTGCTGCGTCACCTGCACTTTTATGTTACGTTTTGAAGACGGCTTCTTCCTTAAACCTCAAGAACCAACCTCTGCTGGCTTGCAACTTTTCTTTGCAGCTTTCTCACTTCTCAGCCTTCACAGAACTGAAGAAAGCAATGGTCTTGCTATGGATTAGGCTTTGGCTTAAGGGAATGTTGTGGCTGGTTTGATCTCTCCAAACCACTGGAACTTTCTCCATATCAGCAATAAGTGTGAAACTTCCTCATCATCTGTGTGTTCAGTGGAGTAGCACTTTTAATTTCCTTCAAGAACTTTTCCTTTGTGTTCACAACTTGGCTAACTGGAGCAAGAAGCTTTTCTTTCAGCCTATCTCAGCTTTCAGCATGCCTTCCTCACTAAGTTCAATCACTTCTAGTTTATGATTTAAAATGAGAGACGTGAGACTCTTCCTTTCACTTGAACACTTAGAGGCTATTGTAGGGTTCTTAATTGGCCTTATTTCAATATTGTTGTGTCTGAGGGAATAGGGAGGCTCAAGGTGAGAGAGAGGGAGAGATGGGGGAACTGCCAGTCCGTTGGTCTACATACAACATTGATTGATTAAGATCGATTAAGTTTGCCATTTTATATGGATGCGGTTTATGGTGCCCCAAAATAATCACAATAGTATCATCNCAGGCATGAAAACATTAATCTCCTTGTACATTTCCATCAGAGCTCTTGGGTGACTAGGTGCATTGTCAATGAGCAGTAATATTTTGACAGGAATCTTTTTTTTTTCTGAGCAATGTCTAAATATCAGCCTAAAAATATTCAGTAAACTATACTATAAACAGATGTGCTGTCATCCAGGCTTTGTTGTTCCATTTAAAGAGCACAGGCAGAGAAGACTTAGAACAATTTTAAAAGACCCTAGGATTTTTGAATTGGTAAATAAGAACTGGTTTCAATTTCAAGTCACCAGCTGCATTAGCCCCTAACAAGAAAATCAGCCTGTCCTGTGAAGCTTTGAAGCCAGGCATTGACTTCTCTCTAGCTATGCAAACCCTAGATGGCATCTTCTTCCAATAGAAGGCTGTTTTGTCTACACTGAAAGTCTGTTGCTTAGTGTAGCACCTTCATCCTCAGCTGGACTCAACTGGATTTTCTGGATGACTCACTGCAGCTTCTCCATCAGCACTTGCTGCGTCACCTGCACTTTTATGTTACGTTTTGAAGACGGCTTCTTCCTTAAACCTCAAGAACCAACCTCTGCTGGCTTGCAACTTTTCTTTGCAGCTTTCTCACTTCTCAGCCTTCACAGAACTGAAGAAAGCAATGGTCTTGCTATGGATTAGGCTTTGGCTTAAGGGAATGTTGTGGCTGGTTTGATCTCTCCAAACCACTGGAACTTTCTCCATATCAGCAATAAGTGTGAAACTTCCTCATCATCTGTGTGTTCAGTGGAGTAGCACTTTTAATTTCCTTCAAGAACTTTTCCTTTGTGTTCACAACTTGGCTAACTGGAGCAAGAAGCTTTTCTTTCAGCCTATCTCAGCTTTCAGCATGCATTCCTCACTAAGTTCAATCACTTCTAGTTTATGATTTAAAATGAGAGACGTGAGACTCTTCCTTTCACTTGAACACTTAGAGGCTATTGTAGGGTTCTTAATTGGCCTTATTTCAATATTGTTGTGTCTGAGGGAATAGGGAGGCTCAAGGTGAGAGAGAGGGAGAGATGGGGGAACTGCCAGTCCGTTGGTCTACATACAACATTGATTGATTAAGATCGATTAAGTTTGCCATTTTATATGGATGCGGTTTATGGTGCCCCAAAATAATCACAATAGTATCATCCAAGATCACTGATCACAAACCACCATAACAGATATAATAATAATAATAAAGTTTGAAATATTGCAAGAATTATCAAAATGTGACACAGCGACACAAAGTAAGCATGTGCTGTTGGAAAAATAGATTTGCTCAATGCAGGGTGGCCACAAAACTTCAGTTTGTAAAATTGAAGCACAATAAAGCAAAGTGCAGTAAAACAAGCCATGCCTGCAGTCATTGTCATTGGGCAATGACAGGGTGGCTGGGGAAATGGTCTGACTGATATCCAAAGACCGAGTCATCCTATCCACTTCATTATTAAAGTCCTCCTCTGCTGAGGCCACTCTTTGGTAAGCATTCACATGGAACACAAATATCTTCTTGTTTCTTTTGCCTAATTGTGAGGTCTATCCACACACCTCTTCCCCAGACCTTCTTGTCACCAAGTTTTCAATCATTCTCCTTCCAAGTCCCTGACCATCCAGATAAGCCATTGGTTGCAGCCCATGGATCAGTGCAGATTTGCTCCTCTGACCATTTCTCCAAGCAGAATGAACAATCAAGCACAATTCTTACAGTTCTGCCATTTTCTTTCATCACTGTCTTTCAGAGATGTCTCAAACGGGGACTAGTGCTCTAACTGTCCGTTTCTGGGTGGTACCTGCGTATCATGCAGAACCATCTGTAAACCATGCCTGAGTCTTCTCCTCCTCTGTCAACTGGTCATACTGAACTCCTCATGAGGCCACAGGTGCAGGCTGGGAGAAAGAAGGCAGTGTAGTGGGAGTGGGGACCATGGGAATCTGGGCAGCTTCTTTATGTAACCTATTTGTGCCTTCAGGACCTGCTTAAGCCCAGTCTTGTACCTACCACTTAAACTTGATGATTAAGTGCTACTGTGTATGCCAAATTTTATGGCTTGGGGGCTCATAGTTAAGCATTCTCTACTTAAAGTCCCAGAAGAAGGATAAAAGTTGTTTCTCAAAAGGACAGTAGTTATCTGCAGAGATGAAAGGGCTTTGTTCCAAAATCCTATAGACCTGCACTGCAACTCACTTACAGAGGCCCACCAAAGGCTACAAATAGCACCCCATGTGCCACAGGCACTTCAAGCACCAATGGCTCTGCTGGACCACATGGCACAAAGGGCACAGTAGCTTGCACAGCAGCCTGAACCTGTTACAGAGCCTTTTCTTGTTTTGGGCTCCACTCAAAACTAGTAGTTTTTGAGTCACTCAGTAAATAGGCTGGAGTAGCACACTGAAATGAGGAATTTATTGCCTCCAAAATCCAAAGAGACCTACCAGGCATCAGAGCCTTTTCTTGTTTTAGGCTCCACTCAAAACTAGTAGTTTTTGAGTCACTCAGTAAATAGGCCGGAGTAGCACACTGAAATGAGGAATTTATTGCCTCCAAAATCCAAAGAGACCTACCAGGCATTATGCCTCTTTTTTATTGTAGGAAGCGCCAGATGCAACAATTTATCCTTCACCTTAGAAGGGATATCTCAACATGTCCCACACAACTGGACCCCTAGAAATTTCACTGAGGTAGAAGGCCACTGAATTTCTGGATATATTCCCCATACCCTGATATGCAAATGTCTTATGAGTAACTCTAGAGTATTTGCTACTTCTTGCTTATTAGGTCCAATCAGCACTATGTTGTCAGTTTAATAGACCCATGTGATATCCTGTAAAAGGGAAAGGTAGCTAAGATCTCCATGAACTGAATTATGACATCAGGCTGGAGAGTTGATATAACCCTGAGGTAGGACAGTGAAGGTGTATTGGTGGCCTTGTTAGCTCAAAGAAAACTGCTTCTGGTGGTCTTTATTAATAGGTAGGGAGACAACAAGCATTTGCCAGATCAATAACTACATACCAGATATGAGAGGATGTGTTAATTTTCTAAAGCAATGAAACCACATCTGGTACAGTGGTTGCAATTGGAGTCACCACCTTAGTAAGCTTATAATAATCCATTGTCATTCTACAGGATCCATTTCACCAAATAGGTGAGTTGACTTGGGATGTGATAGGAATCATCACCACTGCATACTTCAAGTCCTTGAATGGCACTAATGTCTGCAGTTCCTTCAGGAATGCAGTATTGCATTTAATTACTATTTTCCTAGGTATAAGCAGTTCTTGTGGCTTCCAGTTGGCCTTTCCCACCATAATAGCCCTCACTTCCACAGGTCAGGGAACCAATGTGGGGATTCTACCAGTTGCTGAATATGTCTATTCCAATTATGCATTCCAGAACTGAGAAATAACCACAAGATGGGTTCAGGGACCTACTGGACCCACTGTGAGATAGATGTGAACTAAAACTTCATCGAACACCTGACCTCCATAAGCTCCTGCTTTGCCTAGTGGACCACCGTGACATTTTGGATCTCCTGGAATTAGTGTTAGTTCAGGGCCAGTGTCTGGTAAGTCTCCAAAAGATCTGATTATTTCCTTTTTTTCCAATGCACAGTCACCCTCACAAAAGGCTATAGGTCCCTTTGGGGAAGGCTGGGAGAAAGATTAAAAGTATAAATTGTTGGCAGTATACCAAGATCCTTCCTCACAGGCCTGGCCTCCCATTCATTTAAGGGGTTCTAGGTTTGTAAACTGGCTTTAGTTTGGGAAATGATTGAGGGGTTGAGGGACCGTGATTCTCTGTTTCTGGTTCAGGTTAGACTTTTTGTTCGTTTGACCTAGAACTATTCTGCTTATTCAGATTAAGTAAGAATTTAGTAGACTTCCCATCTAGTTCATTTCTAGCAACACCATGATCGACTAGCCAATACCATAGGTTTCTATTCTGATTGCTGCTTTGACTCTGCTGTCCATTATGATATGACAACCACCTTGCCTTTGGTTGTCCTCTTTGGAATCCAATTACACCCATTATATTTAGGTTTCCCAACTCAGCAGTAGCAATTTCCCCTATAATTTTTGACCTACCAAGAATGATCAAAGAGCTCTTCAAGGATGCTGGGACTCCCTCGCAAATACATTTCTCATAGTCATGGGAAAGCTATGTCCTTTGGGGTGGGTGACCAGGTCTTAAATGGCAAATTTACTCAAACATTCCAATCTCCCCAAGCCTTTGGATCCCTTCCTCTACAGTACATTAAGGAAGTGCTGGCGTTTTATCTTCATTTTGAGTAGGCCACCTTTTGGTCCATGTTTCTGCCAACCAACCAAAAAAACTGTTAGAGCCCTTTCGAACCCCCTAAGCTACAATATTAAACCCAGAATCTCTTCTTAGTTGGTCCATATCAATAAGTTTAGCCTGTTCTAACTTTATGTTCCTCCCACCATTTTCCCAAACCTCTAACATCCATTCCCACAGATATTCCCCAGATTTCTGTCTGTATACATTGGGAAAAAAAACANGGTTTTATGAGCTCTAGGTAAGACCGATGAAAAGGAAACACACCTGGTGACATTCCTGAATTTCAGGAAAACATCAAAAATATCAAAATGAAAGAATATATATCTTATGAAGAAAAAGAGTCTGATGGCCATTATATTTCTCATGTTAAACACTGGAAGCTAGAAGACGGTGAAGTAACACTCAGAGAAAACTGAGAAAAAGTCTGAAATCCCAGACTCCTAAAGTCAACAAAGATAGTCATTTATCAGGATAAAAAAAAAAGGAACAATAGCTGCAGATAGGCACACTTTGAGACCACATCAACTAGTTATACCTATCTTTAACCAAACAACTAATGAATCACAACAGAGACCTCAAATTAAGTGAAGACAGAAAATGAAATAATAGACAGAAATAAGTTTTGCAAAATATAGTCTCATGTCTATATAAAGAGTGACTGG
>NW_007726369.1:580674-584542 GCF_000696425.1 Galeopterus variegatus | reverse complement strand
CTGCTGGACCACATGGCACAAAGGGCACAGTAGCTTGCACAGCAGCCTGAACCTGTTACAGACAGAGCCTTTTCTTGTTTTAGGCTCCACTCAAAACTAGTAGTTTTTGAGTCACTCAGTAAATAGGCCGGAGTAGCACACTGAAATGAGGAATTTATTGCCTCCAAAATCCAAAGAGACCTACCAGGCATTATGCCTCTTTTTTATTGTAGGAAGCGCCAGATGCAACAATTTATCCTTCACCTTAGAAGGGATATCTCAACATGTCCCACACAACTGGACCCCTAGAAATTTCACTGAGGTAGAAGGCCACTGAATTTCTGGATATATTCCCCATACCCTGATATGCAAATGTCTTATGAGTAACTCTAGAGTATTTGCTACTTCTTGCTTATTAGGTCCAATCAGCACTATGTTGTCAGTTTAATAGACCCATGTGATATCCTGTAAAAGGGAAAGGTAGCTAAGATCTCCATGAACTGAATTATGACATCAGGCTGGAGAGTTGATATAACCCTGAGGTAGGACAGTGAAGGTGTATTGGTGGCCTTGTTAGCTCAAAGAAAACTGCTTCTGGTGGTCTTTATTAATAGGTAGGGAGACAACAAGCATTTGCCAGATCAATAACTACATACCAGATATGAGAGGATGTGTTAATTTTCTAAAGCAATGAAACCACATCTGGTACAGTGGTTGCAATTGGAGTCACCACCTTAGTAAGCTTATAATAATCCATTGTCATTCTACAGGATCCATTTCACCAAATAGGTGAGTTGACTTGGGATGTGATAGGAATCATCACCACTGCATACTTCAAGTCCTTGAATGGCACTAATGTCTGCAGTTCCTTCAGGAATGCAGTATTGCATTTAATTACTATTTTCCTAGGTATAAGCAGTTCTTGTGGCTTCCAGTTGGCCTTTCCCACCATAATAGCCCTCACTTCCACAGGTCAGGGAACCAATGTGGGGATTCTACCAGTTGCTGAATATGTCTATTCCAATTATGCATTCCAGAACTGAGAAATAACCACAAGATGGGTTCAGGGACCTACTGGACCCACGGTGAGATAGATGTGAACTAAAACTTCATCGAACACCTGACCTCCATAAGCTCCTGCTTTGCCTAGTGGACCACCGTGACATTTTGGATCTCCTGGAATTAGTGTTAGTTCAGGGCCAGTGTCTGGTAAGTCTCCAAAAGATCTGATTATTTCCTTTTTTTCCAATGCACAGTCACCCTCACAAAAGGCTATAGGTCCCTTTGGGGAAGGCTGGGAGAAAGATTAAAAGTATAAATTGTTGGCAGTATACCAAGATCCTTCCTCACAGGCCTGGCCTCCCATTCATTTAAGGGGTTCTAGGTTTGTAAACTGGCTTTAGTTTGGGAAATGATTGAGGGGTTGAGGGACCGTGATTCTCTGTTTCTGGTTCAGGTTAGACTTTTTGTTCGTTTGACCTAGAACTATTCTGCTTATTCAGATTAAGTAAGAATTTAGTAGACTTCCCATCTAGTTCATTTCTAGCAACACCATGATCGACTAGCCAATACCATAGGTTTCTATTCTGATTGCTGCTTTGACTCTGCTGTCCATTATGATATGACAACCACCTTGCCTTTGGTTGTCCTCTTTGGAATCCAATTACACCCATTATATTTAGGTTTCCCAACTCAGCAGTAGCAATTTCCCCTATAATTTTTGACCTACCAAGAATGATCAAAGAGCTCTTCAAGGATGCTGGGACTCCCTCGCAAATACATTTCTCATAGTCATGGGAAAGCTATGTCCTTTGGGGTGGGTGACCAGGTCTTAAATGGCAAATTTACTCAAACATTCCAATCTCCCCAAGCCTTTGGATCCCTTCCTCTACAGTACATTAAGGAAGTGCTGGCGTTTTATCTTCATTTTGAGTAGGCCACCTTTTGGTCCATGTTTCTGCCAACCAACCAAAAAAACTGTTAGAGCCCTTTCGAACCCCCTAAGCTACAATATTAAACCCAGAATCTCTTCTTAGTTGGTCCATATCAATAAGTTTAGCCTGTTCTAACTTTATGTTCCTCCCACCATTTTCCCAAACCTCTAACATCCATTCCCACAGATATTCCCCAGATTTCTGTCTGTATACATTGGGAAAAAAAACACGTAGTTCTTTTGGATTATAGCTCCTCGTAGTCACACTTTGTATCCTATCTTTCAGGTCCTGCTGGGACTTGAGTTTAGTTATAAGTCTAGAAGCAATGAGGGGCAGTGACAGTGAGTCCTGAGGAGAATCAGCACTTTCCTGTCAGGCAACGACCTCAGGCAGCCTGTAAAAGTTTCCTCAGGCAAAGTAGGGTTAATCTCCTCAGACAGTGGTGGAGAGGCTGTTCCTACTGGCAAAGACTCATAAGAGCCAAGGGGTTAAATGTGTCCAGCTTCATCAGGCTCTTCTCATATGTCCCCATTCCAGTTTCCAGGATCCCATTCCTTCTCAGTAAATGCCCTCACTTTAACAGCAGATACCCTGCAAGGTTGGGGATTTAATTTGCATTGTAATTCATCCATTTGCAAGATGAGACTCTGGGTTTAGTTTTCAGCAATTTCGGCTTTGTGGTTACAGGATATAAGGGTTTCTTTCAGTGCAGAAAGACAAAATTTCAGGTAATTTATGTAGCGCTTGAGCTGGGAAACTGAATCCCTAAGACCATCCTTTTCTTTCCTCAGTTTGTCCAATGCAATTTGGAGTAGCGAGCCAATCTAGCCAATCTCACTATACTCAGTTTGACAAAAATGTTCTAAGGTCTCAAATACTGCCATCTGGATCCTTGCTTCTTGTAAGTATTTGAATAGGAGTACCAGTGGTGATATTTTGTGTATCTCTATTGCCCTATCACACCGTAGGTTATCAGTGCTCTATATACTACTGGAAAGTCATTATTAATGCCTTTAAATCTTACTGTATTAGAGAACCAATTCATAACACTCATCCTTAAGATTTTGTTCTTCTAGAACCACTCTCAGTACCAAGATCTGTATTACTCAGCATTCCCCAAAGAAAAATAATCAATAGGCCACACACACACACACACACACACACACACACACACACACACACACAATGAGAGGGATTTATTTTAAGGAATCAGCATATGTGATTGTGGAGGCTGGCAAGTCTGAAATCTGCAGGGAAGGCCTGCAGGCTAGAAACCCAGGGAAAAGTTGATGTTGTAGTCTTGAGTCCAAAGGCAGTCTGGTGGCAGAATTCCTTCTTCCTTAGGGGACTTCAGTTTATTTTTCTTAATGGCTTCAACTGATTAGAGAGGCCTACCCATATTATAAAGGCTAATCTGCTTTACTCAAAGTCTACTAATCTAAATGTTAATCACATCTAAAAAAAAAAAAAAACAAAAAAACAAAAAAGAAACACCTACGCAGCAACATCTAGACTAGTATTTGACCAAACATCTGGGTATTATTGCCTAGCCAAGTAGACACATAAAATTAACCATCATGTAAGCTAAAACTTTTAGCAGATGATTTGAAGGAGGAGGGTCTTTCTTAAAACTTAAATTAGTTCACTATACAATCAAATAAAAGAAAGAAAATAAGAGTAAAAACCAGAGAGACAGAGGAAGAAAGTACATTTAAAACTACAAAGAGGCAGAAGTGAAGAAATAATCAGGGAAAAGACGAAAGCCATATAAGATAGAACCAAGAGCCCAACCCTACAAATTATAGAAGCTCCAGAAAAAAAAGACAAAAGTAGATTGAGGTCAAGAGCAATAACTGAAGAAACTTTCTTACAGCTAAAGGAAGACCACTTAAATGGTTTTATGAGCTCTAGGTAAGACCGATGAAAAGGAAACACACCTGGTGACATTCCTGAAT
>NW_007726369.1:577769-579489 GCF_000696425.1 Galeopterus variegatus | reverse complement strand
AATAATAGACAGAAATAAGTTTTGCAAAATATAGTCTCATGTCTATATAAAGAGTGACTGGAAATGCATTGTTCAAGTGCTAAAAATTGTTTCTTGAAATAGAAAATAATATATTGCACAGGAAAACCTACCAATAGTCTAGAAAAAGAATTAACACAGTAGTGATTAAACCTGGGTTTGAATACCAGATCAGTCTCCTGTTTGCAGTGTGACTGTGGAAAAATTACTTAATCTCTTTTAGCCTTTTTGTAAAACAAGGATAATTATTAGTCCATTTCTGTTGCATATAACAAAATACCTGAAACTGGGCAATTTATACGAAAATGAAATTTATTGCTTATGGCTTCAGAGGCTGGGAAGTCCAAAGTTCAGGGAACACTTCTTGGTGGGAACAGTGATGCAGGGTTCTTACATGGCAGAAAATGGCAGAGGAGAGAGAGGAGAGAAATAACTGCTCATGCACTCTCCTTTTAAAGCCCTCAGAACCACGCCCATGATCACCATTTTTAACCCATTCACTACAGCATGGTCCTACAATTTTATCACCTCTTCAAGGCCCCACCTTTAAATTACCATAATAGAATTTCCTACCCTCAACAGTTACAGTGGGCATTAAGTTTTGGAGGGACATTCATCCCAAGGCAGAAATTAACAGTACCAACATCATATGGTTGTTGTGAGGATTAAATATTACTACCTATAATGGACTTAGATCAGTAATACACAACAATAATAAATATATTACTATTACCACCACTACTACTATTATTATTACTATTACTAATATTATTATTGGTGGTGGTAGTTATACAAACAAACAGACAGCGACCTCACTAAAGTATAGAGGCTTGTTGAATCTCTGCCTTAAAGAACTGGTATTTTTCTAGCTATCTATATTATAATGGTAAACTGTACAAAATTTTTAAAAGTATAATATACCTTTCAGCAGTCATTTGTAGTTCTTGTTGTAGAGATCTTTCATCTCCTTGGTTAAATGGAAAGATATTTCATGCTCTTGGATGGGAAGCATTAACATTGTGAAAATGTCCATACTATACAAAGTGATCTACAGGTTCAATGCAATCCTCATCAAAATACCAATGACATTCTTCACAGAAAAAGAAAAAAACAATCTTAACATTCATATGGAACAACAAAGACCCTGAATGGACAAAGCAATCCTAAGCAAATAAATAAATAAATAAAGCTGAAGGCATAACACAACATGACTTCAAACTATACTACAAAGCTACAATATCCAAAACAGCATGGTACTGACATAAAAACAGACACACGGACCAATGGAATAGAATAGAGAACCCAGAAATCAACTCACATACTTACAGCCAACTGATCTTTGACAAAGACAACAAGAACATACACTGGGGAAGAGACTGCCTCTTCAATAAATGGTGCTGGGAAAATTGGACATCCATATGCAGAAAAATGAAACTAGATCCATACCTCTCACCATATACCAATATCAACTCAAAACAGATTAGAGACTTAAATATAAGACCTGAAACTATAAACTCCTAAAAGAAAACACAGGGAAACACTTCAAGATGTAGGACTAGGCAAAGATTTTATTAATAAGACCCCAAAAGCACAGGAAACAAAAGAAAAAATAAACAAATGGGATTATATAAAACCAAAAAACTTTTTTTTTCCTTTTTGTCTTTTTTACTGACCAGTAACGGGATCGCAACCCTCAGTGTCG
>NW_007726369.1:575099-577613 GCF_000696425.1 Galeopterus variegatus | reverse complement strand
TGCATTTTCCCAATGATTAATGATGTTCAGCATCTTTTTGTGTATTTATTTCCCATCCATATATCTTCCTTGGTGAAGTGGCTGCTCAAATCTTTTGCTCATTTATTGTTGGGTTATTCATCCTCTTATCAAGTTATAGGAATTCCCTATACTTTCTAAATACAAGCCCTTTCTCAGATAAATGTTTTGTATATATTTTTCTTCTAATCTGTTATATGCCTTTTTGTTTATTAATTTAATGTAGTCCAACTTTTTTTTTTCTTTTATAATTTGAGTTTTTTGTGTTCTATTTAGGAAAACTTTGCTAACCCTAAGAACACTAAAATTTTCTCTTAGGCTTTCTTCCATATGTTTTATGCTTTTAACACTCTTAACTATGTATATGACCTACTTTGAGTTAATTTTTATCTAAAGTGTGAGACAGAGGCAAAAGTTCATTTTTTGGTATATGAATATCCAATTGCAAAGACCATTTGTTGAAAGATTGTCTTTTCCTTATTGTCTTGCATCCTTAAAGTCATATATTATCATCTTCCATGCCCTCCTTAAATGATTGTAGAGAGGACTCAATAAGATATGTGTAAATGTCTTCTGAAAAGTGGAAAACTAGTAGAAATCTAAGTCATCACCATTATCAGTTTTGAGTAGATCCCAATCCAGAGACAAGTAACAGAAAAAGTATTAGGCCAAGATTCAAAAAACCTGACATATATTATGGCTGTACTCCCTTAGTAGCCTTAAAATGCTTTGTAAGTTGTAAAGTGCTAAAAAAAAAAAATGCAAGATAATGTCTTTATACCTGAAAATCCCTAGACAACATAATAAAGGCCATCCTTGCTTTGCACGCTAGTATAAAGGCCATAAATATGACTGTGCATGCAGAAACTGTGCGAAAAGATCTTAATAATCAACAGGAAAAATTATGATTGTTTCATGGCCTTTAAAATTTTTTGTCAAAGCATGGAAAACTCCCTTATTGTTGGTTATAAATATATAAAAAAGGTGAAAAAATAGCAAAACTAATATTTATTTAGAACACTAATTCACAACATTAGAAACACTGAGAATTTTTTTCTAGAGATTCATTCGTTCATTTATTCATTNGGAAGGAAGGAAGGAAGGAAGGAAGGAAGGAAGGAAGGAAGGAAGGAAGGAAGGAAGGAAGGAAGGAAGGAAGGAGAAAGATTCACAATACAGTGAACTTTCCAAAAAAAGAGAACAGAACTATGGTTACTAGAGGTGGAAAAGGGGGAGGTGGAGGGGGTTAGCAAGAAATTAGTTTAGGGTGACTAAGATTGATTACATTTTATAAACATGCATATACTAATTATCCTGATTTGATCACCACATTTTGTACACATGTATTGATATTCAAATCTGTACCCTATAAATATATATAATCAATTTTTTAAAAGTATAATATACCTTTTGCACTCACTCACAAACCACCTTTTTAACATTTTATTGAGTTATAAATGTCATAAATGTACACCTATGAAACCATCACAACAAAGATAACTGAACATTTCCATCACTGCAAAAATATTCTCATGCCTTTTTGTAATCTGTCCCTCTTGTTCCAATCCTGCCAGAAGGCAACCACTGACATACTTTATGTCAATATAGATTAGTTTGAGTTTTCTAGAATTTTATATATATGGAAGCATACAGTATGTTAGTTTGCAAGGGCTGCCATACCAAAATACTACAGACTGGGCGGCTGACACAACAGAAACTTATTTTTATAGTTTTGGAGACTAGCAGTCTAGGATAAAAGTGGTGGCAGGGTTGGTTTGTCCTGAGACGTCTCTCCTTGGCTCACAGATGGTGTTGCCTTCTTACTGTGTCCTCATATCTTTCCTCTGTGCCTTCCCATCTCTGATATCTCTTTTGTATCCTAATTTCCTATTCTTATAAAGACACCAGCTGGACTGGATTAGGGCACACCCCAAGGGCCTCATTTTATCTTAACTACCACTTTAAAGTCCCTATCTCCAAACAAGGTCACATTCTGAGGTACTGGTGTCTAGGACTTGAACATATAAATTTTGGGAGAACACAATTTAGTCTATAATATGTAGTATACACCTTCTGACTGGCTTCTTTCACTGAGCATAACTATTTTGAGATTCATCTGTGTTGTTGAATATTTTATTAGTTTGTTGTTTGTTATTGCTGAGTTATATTCCGTTGTGTGGACACATCATAATTTGTTTATCACTCTCCAACTGATGGACATTTGAGTTGTTTCCGGTTTTGGGCTACTGCATATAAAATGGATACAAACATTCATAGACGAGTCTTATGTGGACATATGCTTTAATTTCTCTTAGGTAAATACATAGAAGTAGAACTGCTGAGTCAGATGGTAGGTATATGTTCAACTTTATAAGAAACTTAAACTCCACTGCATTGTAATGGGTATGAAATGGCATCTCATTATGATTTTAGTCTGCATTTTCCCAATGATTAATGATGTTCAGCATCTTTTTGTGTATTTATTTCCCATCCATA
>NW_007726369.1:572320-573485 GCF_000696425.1 Galeopterus variegatus | reverse complement strand
CCCCATCTCTAGTATTCTGAAAGTTCAAATAATTGTTTAGGTCTTTTTCTTTCTTTCCTCTTTCCTCTCTCTCTCTCTCTCTTCCTTTCTCTTCTTTCCTTTCTATTCCTTCCTTTCTCTTCCTTCCTTTCCTTTCTTCCCACCTAGTTATAAGTGAGAACATGCAGTATTTCTCTTTCCATGTCTGGCTTACTTCACTTAACATAATTTTCTCCAGACTCATCCATGTTGCTGCAAATGCCAGAATTTTATGGAAAACAATAGGGAGGTTCCTCAAACAATCACAAATAGAACTACCATAAGATCCAGCAATTCCACTATGGGGCATATATCCAAAGGAATGAAAATCATCATGTCGAAGGGATACCTGCACTCCCATGTTCACTGCAGCTTTATTGACGAGAGCTAAGATATGCAGCCAACCTAAGTGTCCATTGACAGATGACTGGATAAGGAAAATGTGGTATATATACACTATGGAATACTACACAGCCATAAAAAAGAAATATTGAGAATTAAAGCATGTAATTTGTAAAAAATTTACCAGGAGTACTTTGAACAGTGTTTGCCTCTTCATTTTAGTTGTATAACTTACAATACAGAGCAAGCATTATTTTCTATGCCTTGGCTAACTAACTGTCATACTCCCTTCTAACTTTAGATTAGTTTCCACCACTTCATCCTTTGCACTTACACTGTCATGAAATAGCTCCAAAGTTTCTTTAATGTGAATTTTTTGCCAGTATCACTTCCCCTAGGCTGTCTTCATCCATTTTGTCATGCTACTTTCCTCATCATGTTGATAATTTTCCCTTCAGCAAGCCCCTCTAGCTGCAGATCTAGAGTCTCTTGAGTGGTAGCAGTGTTGGCATGTCCCCAGTTAGCTATTTCTTCTATAACTCCATTTACATTCAATTCGAATTTTATTCCCAGCATTATCATTTTTTGTTTCCTTATCCACTTTGTAAAATGTCGTGTATGTTTATCATCAAAAGACAAGGAGGCAACACAACTACAGGCTTTTCTATATGTGCATGAACTGAATAACAGTGACCTATCACCAACATATTTTGAAAGAAGTGATGTGATTAGGCACTGATCATGACACACATCTATTATTTACATAGTGATTTGTGGACTGAAGAGCCAGCAGTGATGTTTATTA
>NW_007726369.1:564678-571589 GCF_000696425.1 Galeopterus variegatus | reverse complement strand
CTCTATAAATTTGAGCAATGTGTGAAGAAATCAAATAACTTTCTATGATTGCCAAAGTAGTATGATTTTCAGATTAGATTAAACTATATTATAAGCTAGACAGGGGAGCGCACCACTGACACAACAAGAAGGCCCAAGGCAGGGAAAAGCCTTGAGTAGCCCAAACCCCCAACCCACACAGAAGGTAGGAGGAGCACCGTCACTGGGACAAAAAGGCCTGAGGCAGGGAAAAAACTAGAGCAGCCCTAACCCTTCACCTGTGCAGAAGGCAGGAGAAGTGCCGCCACCATGACAAGGAAGACCAAGGCAGAGAAAAGCCCCAGGCAGCCCTAACATCAGCCTACAGTGAAGACAGGAGCACCACCACTGGGACAGGGAGGCCCAAGGCAGGAAAAGCCCCAGGCACCCCTAATCCCCACCCACAGGGAAAGCAGGAGGAGCACCACCACTGGGACAGGGAGGCTCTGCACTGCTTCCATGGAGGTGGTCCACAACAGCTGCCACCACAGCTTCTACCACTGCAATAAAGCACAGTAGCAGCCACAACCACCGTACAGGTGGCCCACTGCATATTAACTGCATTGACACAAGGAGAGTCACAGGAAGAGCCTAGAAAAAGAAGAGGCAGTCTTTCTACTCAAAAGTCCATTCCAGAGTAATAGAAGAAGCACCTGATCTACCTGATAACCAGAAATCAATATAGAGATACTAGAAATATGAAAAACAGGAAAATACGACACCACCAAAGGAATACAGTAATTTTCAAGTACCAGGCCTTACAGAACAGGAAACCCTTGAAATAACTGAAAAGGAATTCCAAATAACAATCTTAAGGAAACTCAATGAGATAAGAGAAGATTCAGTTAGACAACATAATGAAATGAGGAAAAATATCCAGGATATGAAGGTAGAAATTTACAAAGAGATTAATACCTTAAAAAAGAACTCCTGGAAATAAATATCGATTCAATGAAATAAAAAACACAACCAAGAGCTTATGCAGCAGATTAGAGCAAGCAGAAGAAAGAATTTCTGATCGCAAAGATGGTCTTTAAGAAATAACCCAGGTAGACAAAAAAAGAAAGAGAAGAGAGGAAGAGAGAAAGAGAAAGAGAGAAGGAGGGAAGGAGGGAAAGAGAGAAGGAGGGAAGGAGGGAAGGAAGGGAAGGAGGGAAGGAAGGAAAGAGGGAAGGAAGGAAGGGAGGAAGGAAGGAAGGGAGGGAAGGAAAGGAAGGAAGGAAGGAAGGAAGGAAGGAAGGAAGGAAGGAAGGAAGGAAGGAGAAAAAACAATTTTATTTTTATTTTTATTTATTTATTTATTTTTTTTTCCTTTTTGTCTTTTTCTGTGTCTGGCAACGGATCGCAACCCTCAGTGTCGCCCCCGTACCGGACCAGGACCGGCAACAGGATCGCAACCCTCGGTGTTGCTCCCGCGCCTCGCTCAGCCAGTGAGCGGGAACTGGTCTGTATGCGGGATCCGAACCCTCGGTGGGAGCGCTTCCCAAGCGGCGCACTATAGCAGTGTGCCACTGGGCCGGCCCGAGAAAAAACAATTTTAAAAGATACAGAAAGTCTAAGGGAGCTACCAGACAATGAGAAGTGCACAAACATCTGAATCATGAGTGTTCTAGAGGGAGAGAAAGATAAAAGCATTGAAAATCTATTCAATGAAATAACAACAGAAAACTTCCCAGGTATAGGGAGAGACACAGATCTTCAGATCCAGGAAGCTCAAAAATCCCCAAACAGATTCAATCCAAAAGGATCCTCTCCAAGACACATTATAGGCAAACTGGCAAAGCTCAAAGACAAAGAGAGAATCCTTAAAGCAGCAAGAGAAAAGTATCAAGTCACTTATAAGAAAGCCCCCTCAGACTAACAGCAGATTTCTCAACTGAAACTCTACAGGCGAGAAGAAAATGGGATGACATATTCAAAATAATAAAAGAAAAAAACTGCCAGCCAAGAATACTATACCCAGCAAGGCTCCTTCAGAAATGAGGGAGAAATATTATATTTCCCAGACAAGCAAAAGCTGCAGGACCTCACCACATGACAAGACCTGCAAGAAATTCTGAAGGGAGTCCTGCATCTGGAATCTGAAAAACAACAACCACTACCACAAATACACAAGAAAGAACAAAACCAACTGGTAAAACTCAAATGCAAAGGAGGAAGAAAAAAGAAACTAAATCTTACCACCCTGAAAAAACATCAAACACTGAAGACAATTAATAAATGTGGAAGAAAGAAACAAAAGATATTTAAATCATCTAAATGAAAAGTGATAAAATGCCAGGAGTAAGATAATACCAATCCAAAAGAACCCAAAATTAAACTCCCCACTCAAAAGACACAGACTGACCTGCTGGATTGAAAAGTTACACCCAACTATATGCTGTCTTTAAGAGACTCACCCCACCTGTAAAGACACACACAGACTAACAGTGATGAGATGGAAAGAGATATACCATGCAAATGAAAACCCAAAATGAGCAGGAGTAGCTATTCCTGTATCAGATAAAATAGACTTTAAACCAGAATCCATAAAAAGAGACAAAGGCCACTATATAATGACAAAGGGATCTATCCAATGAGAGGACATAACATAATAACATGCATGCACCAAACACTGGAGCACCCAGATATATAAAGCAAACACTATTAGACTTAAAGAAAGAGATAGATCTCAATATGATAATAGTGGCAGACTTGAACCCCTCTCTCAGTACTGGACAGATCATCCAGGCAACAAATCAACATAAGAGAAACACAGGATTTAAACTATGCTTTATATCAACTGGACCTGGCAGATATCTACAGAACATTTTATCCAACAATTACAGAATATACTACTTCTCTTTAGTGCATAGAGCATTCTCCAGGATAGAAAACATGTCAGGGCACAAATCAAGTCTCAACAAATTTTAAAAAATCAAAATCATCTCAAGAATCTTTTCAGACCATGATGGATTAAAACTAGGAATTAATAACAAGCAAAACTCAGGACACTATACAAACACATGGAAATTAAACAACAGCTTCCTTAATAACATATGGGTCCAAGAAGAAATTAAACAGGAAATCCAAAAAAATTCTTGAAACCTACAAAACTAAAGACACACCATATCAAAACCTGTGGGATACTGCAAAAGCACTAGTCAGAGGGAAGTTTATTGCAATAAACACGTATATAAAAAAAAATGGAAAGATTTAAATAAACAACCTAACATTACACCTCAGAGAACTGGAAAAGCAAGAACAATCCAATCCTAAAGTTAGTAGATGGAAAGAAGTAATTAAGATCAGAACAGAAGTAAACGATGTAGATTTCCAAAAAACAATACAAAACATTAATGAAACAAAAAAAATTTTTTGAGAAGACAAACAAAATAGACAAACCGTTGCCCGGTTAACAACAACAAAAATAAATGAGCAAGGTGGAGAAGAAGGAAGAGGAGAAGGGAGGAGGGACAGGGAGGAGGAGGAGAAGGAAAAGAAGAAGAGAGAAGGCCCAAATAACAAAAATCAGAAATGAAAAGGAGACATTACAACTGATACCACAGAAACATGAAGAATCATTAGACATTACTACAAACAACTCTATACACCAACAAATTTGAAAACCTGGAGGGAAAGGATAAATTTCTGGACACATACAAAATAACAACACTGGTAAAAGAGGAAATAGAAAACCTGAGAAGACCAAGAACAAGCAACAAGATTGACACAGTAATCAACATTCTCCAACAAAAGAAAGTCCAAGACTGGATTGTTTTACTGCCAAATTCTACCAAACTTTTGAAAAGGAATTAAGACCAATTCTCTTCAAATTGTTCCAAAAAATAGAAATGGAGGCCATTCTCTCAAACTCATTCTATGAGGCCAGCATCACCTTGATACCAAAAGCAGACAAAAATACAATGAAAAAACCACAGGCAATATCTCTGATGGACATAGATGCAAATATTCTCAACAAAATACTAGGAAGCAGAATACAGCAACACATCAAACAAATTATACACCATGATCAAGTGGGATTAATCCCAGGGAGAAAAGGATGGTTCAACAAACACAAGTCAATAAATGTGATATACCACATCAACAAAATCAAAGACAAAAAACAAATGATTACCTCAATTGATGCAAAGAAAGCATCTGACAAAATTCAACATCCCTTCATGATAAAGACCTTCAGCAAATTAGGTACAGAAGGAAAGTATCTCAAAACAATAAAAGCCATATACAACAAGCCCACCACCAATATCATCCTGAATGGGAAAAAGTTAAAATCTTTTCCCTTAAGAACAGGAAAAAGACAAGAATGCCCACAATCACCACTCCTATTTAACATAGTATTAGAAGTACTAGCCAGAGCAACCAGGCAAGAGAAGGAAATAAAGGGCATCCAGATTGGAAAAGACAAATTGTCTCTGTTTGCAGATGACATGATCCTATATATAGAAAAACCTGAAAACTACCAAAAATCTCTTAGAGCTGATGAACAATTTCAGTAGAGTTGCAGGATACAAAATCAACACCCAAAAATCAGTTTCATTTTTATTCTTCAATAATGAACTAACAGAAAAAGAAATCAAGAAAGTAAGCCCATTTACAATAATCACCAAAAAAAAAAAAAAAAAAAAACCTAGGAATTAATTTAACTAAGAAGATGGAAGATCGCTACAAAGAGAACTACAAATCACTATGAAATAAATTAAAGAAGACACAGAAAGGTAGAGAGACATTCCATGCTCTTGGATTGGAAGAATCAACATAGTGAAAGTGTCCATACTACCCAAAGTGATCTACAGGTTCAATGAAATCTCCATCAAAATACCAATGACATTCTTCACAGAAATGGGGAAAAAAAATCCTAACATCATATAGAACATCAGAAGACCCCAAATAGCCAAGGGAATCCTGAACAAAAAAATAAAGCCAGAGGCATAACACTACCTGACTTCAAATTATACCACAAAGCTACAGTAACCAAAACAGTATTGTACTGGCATAAAAACACATGGACAAATGGAACCAAATAGAGAACCCAGAAATCAACCCACATACTTACAGCCAACTGATCTTTGACAAAAGCAACAAGAACATACATTGGGGAAAAGACTGCCTCTTCAATAAATGGTGCTGGGAAAATTGGACACCCATATGCAGAAGATTTAAACTAGATCTGCACTTCTCACCATTTACCAAAATCATCTCAAAATTGATTAAAGATAAGTATAACACCTGAAACTATAAAGCTACCAAAGGAAAATAGGGGGAACTCTGCAGGAAGTAGGACTGGGCAAAGACTTTATGAATCAGACCTCAAAAACACAAACAACAAAAGAAAAATTAAATAAATGGGATTATATAAAACTAAAAAGCTTCTGACAGCAAAGAAAACAATCAACAGAGTGAAAAGACAACCTACAGAATGGGAGAAAATATTTGCAAACTATACATCTGACATGCATTAATATCCAGAATACCCAAGCAATTCAAACAACTACACAATAAAAAAACAACCCAATAAAAAGTGGACAAAGGAGTCGAATAGACATTTTTCAAAGGAATACATACAAATGGCCCACAGGTACTTGATAAATGTTCAACATCACTAATCATCAGAGAAATGCAAGTTCAAACTGTGCTGAGGTATCACCTCACACCTGTTATACTGGCTATAATCAAAAGGACTAAGAATAACAAATGCTGTTGAGGATGTGGAAAAAGGAGAACTCTTCTACACTGTTAGTGGGACTGTAAACTAGTACAGCCACGATGGAAAACAATATGGAGGTTTCTCAAACAACTACAGATAGATCTACCATACCATCCAGCAATCCCACTTCTGGGTATATACACAAAGGAATGGAAATCATCATGTTGAAGGGATACATGCACTGCCATGTTCATTGCAGCTCTATTTATAATAGCCAAGAAATGAAACGAACCTAAATGTCCATCAACAGACAACTGAATAAGGAAAATGTGGTATGTGTACACAATGGAATACTACTTAGCCATAAAAAAGTAATGAAATTCTGCCATTCACACCGACATGGATGAGCTTGGAGAAAACTATGTTAAGTGAAACAAGCTAGGCACAGACGGAGAAATACTGCATGTCCTCACTCATAAGTGGGAGCTAAGAGAGAAAGAAGGCAGGAAAGAAAGACCACATTGGAGGTGCAGAGGGAGAGAACAGACCTAAGGTTGGAGGGGGGAAGGGAAGGGAGGTTGGGGAGAGGTTGGGTGGAACACACAGGAAATAATTGCAACTTGTGGTAATGGGCATGCTGATAGTGTTGATCTGATCATTACAACTTGGGCACAGGTGGTGATGGTCAGCTTTGTGCCCCATAAATATGCATAACCAATAAAAAGAAATTTTAACAAACCCTCCCCCCCAAATTAAATTAAATTTAAAAAATAAGCTAGACAAATCAGTGGTCCTTAAAATAGAATTTGGTTGAATTGCAGTTTATTTTCTTTTAAGAAAAGCCAAATATTGTACATGATTTCCCTGAGTTTTAATCACTTAATTTTACTTTTTATCTTTGCATCTCTTTAGTTGTCACTTTTTATACCCAGAATAAAGAGTTCAAGCCAGATCAAATGTTGTGTGTACCCTATTTTCCTAAAATGAGCTTCGTACAATCCAGAGAGGCTCATTTTAAAGGCCTTTTTGCTTCTGGTTTCCTTGAGGGCTAATTGCACATGTAGGGGTACAAATTATATAATTGGGACATTTGACCTCTTGGAGTAGCAGCAAATTATTGGTATTACCTTTTAAAATGTGTAATAGTGGTTCATCACCCCAATTTCAGAATTATTCATCAGTGCACTTCTCACACTCTCCCCACAGAAGACAGCAGAATACTAGCTTTGAAAAACAGCAGGAATTA
>NW_007726369.1:559945-563678 GCF_000696425.1 Galeopterus variegatus | reverse complement strand
CTTCTCACACTCTCCCCACAGAAGACAGCAGAATACTAGCTTTGAAAAACAGCAGGAATTACCTCAGCAAAGGGAGGATGGATGGTTCTTGCAAAAACCACACATTCAAAGGCATGGATGCAAGAAAAAGTTTATGATGAATTCCAAATCCAATAAAAGTTCCGTGGGACAGCTGAGGCAGAGAGGCAAGAAGAGGTGAAATTCATTCATATGCCATGCTAAAGAACTTTACCATGACAGTAGCAGAGAGCCAACAAAGAGCTTTAAAAAGAGAGCAACATGTTATGATTTGCATTTTAGGAAAACCATTTCAGTAGCTGCTGTGAATGGATGGGAAAGGGAGGCAGTGAACAAGACAGAAATCAGCTGAGAGATGAAACAGGCTCAATCTAAATTAGCAGCAGTGGGAATCGAGAGATGAAGGAGGATTCCAGAGGTGTAATCAAAAGGATTTATAACCACTGTTTGGATATTGCAGGTGACTCAAACTTTTCTGGCTTGATAACTGGGTGATTACATTAAATACAATATAAAATATAGGAGGAGGGTCAAGTTGGAGGAAAAACAATGGTAAATTTAGTTGGGAAAATTTTTTACTTTAAACAAAATATAAGTCATAGAATGAGATTTCCTGCCTAAGGTTAAGACTGCATTGTTGTGTTTTGTTTATGCTCTTTGGATGGCTTGAGATGGATAATCCTGTGAATAACTGGGTGGGAGGGGACAGAGGATGGCACTACCCTCCACCCAACACAGGGAAGCAAGGTATAGGGCCCTTTAGAGACAATCAAAGGGAAGCCTCCTCTTGGAGGGTCGATCGATAGCTCTATTGTCTAGGACAAAGGATATACAGAGCCTCATTGTATCTCTATGTCTAAACAAAATGGCCAGGGAAGGTGGTCAGGGCTTGGGGTATCAAAAGTGGCAGATGTTTCAGACTACTGGACTTTATGTTTTGGATGGTTTATGGTCTGAGAAACAGCAATGCATTGGACAAGGCTGAAGGACTGCTGTAAATAACCCTGTAAAGTACCAGGAATAGAGGAATTGTCCCTCACCATATTCAAGCATGTATCCTAGAATATTCCCAGGCCACCCACTGCTAGCTATTAGAGCTCTTCATCATGGTCACAGGTCAAAATGTCTCATACAGAAAGCCATACAACCCTCCTTTCCCTATTCCCTAGTGTAAAACCAAAACCATTTTTAGCTTACATGGAAGAATATCTCGGTATCTGTTTTTCTCTCTGTTGCTTGGTTCATTCCCAAAGTTGAACTCACCAGGCAGATTCTTAAGTTCTAGATCCTTTAAAAGGTAAAAAATATAAGTCAGAAGATGGCAGAATAGATGGTCCCCAGAGTCACTCTCTTCCACAAATCAACCAATTTACAACTATTAAAAAGCAACAACAGCCAAGCAGTGGCCACTAGAGGTCAGAGAAAGAGGAGGAGAGACCTACGGAGTGCATGAAGGTGGGAGAAGTCATGATGAGAGAAAGAAAGAACCGCTCAGACCATTTTGAATCCTGGCTGCTTCCAAGCTGGTGCTGGTGAGTGCATGGAGCAGGAGCTGGCAAAAACCACAGATGTGCCCTACAGATGAAGTTGCTTGGAGGTGGCAGGGGAGAATAGGGCCTTGGTGGCCTCCAGGTCAACAAGACCATTAACAGGGTTCCCATGGACCCACACAGGAGCAAGGAGCCACAACGACTGAAAAAAAGGAGTCACTCAGGTGCCAGTGTGTCATCACAAGGGACCAGAGCATTGACCGTCACATGGGAAGTGGTTGGAGTACAGGCGGTGGGGGAGACAGGCCCACTGGGAGAACAGTGGGGTACAGAATTGACAGCTGACCTGACCCCCAATCAGTGTAGGACCACTCAGAGGAGACTGGTCAGGAATACAGAATTGCATGGGGCGCAGACTGATGAAAAGACCAGAGTTTCTACACAACCCAGGTGCACCAGATTTCACTAGACCTGGATGTACCTATAAAGTCAACTATTAAAACCTGAGCTGCACAAAAAGCCTTCCCTAGGGAATCAGTAGCAAAGCAGCGATTTAGGTCAACCACAGAGCTCAAGTACTGACCCCCATAGGAAGTTCCGCCATTTTAGAAGTAAGCAAAGGACAACAAATTAGTTCCAGCACAGATTTTAAGTGGTGGGAACTGCAAATAATCCAACACAGAACTGAAAGTGAAAACAAAGTACCCACAACCAGAAACAAAGTCTGATATTAACTAGTGAAGGTCTCATTTCACCAAAGAATATCTGTAACACCTAGAAGGAACAGAAGTCCCCTGGGCTACCAAGCCAGAAAGGGGGGAGGGCTGGGGGCCTCAGCCATGGCTTCCAACACCCACAAACAGTCCTGAGGGTGCGGGCTGAGGGCCTTGGCCATACCCCCCTGACACATGCAACCACCTCAGCAACAACCACCGAGCCACTGCAGGAAGCACCCTGGGCTCTTCCAATCTGGGGTAGTGGGGGCCTTGGGCCTCAGTCATACCCCCCTGACACACACAACCAGCCTAGCAACAAACAACCACTAAGCTGTCACAGGAAGCACCCTGGGCTCTCCCAAGCCAGGAGGGTGGGGGACTGAGGGCCTCAGCCACATCCCCCCAATACCAGCAACCAGACCAGTGACAACCACTGAGCTGCCATAGGAAGCACCATGCTCTCCAGAGCCAGGGTGGTAGAGGGCCGAGGGCCTTGGCCATGCCCCCTGACATGTGCAACCAGCCTAGCGATGACCACTGAGCTGCTGCAGGAAGCTCCCCGGGCTCTCTGAAGCTGGGGTGGTGGGGAACCGAGGGCCTCAGCCACACCCCCCAACACACAGAACCAGCCCAGCGATGACCACTGAGCTGCAGCAAGAATGGCCCCAGGTTCTTGAGCTGGGGGGGTGGGGGGGGTGAGGGATTTTGCCACACGCCCCTGACATCTGCACCCAGCCCAGCAATGACCAAGCCACTACTGGAAGCCTCCTGGTTTCCCCTGTGGAATAAGGGGGGTGGGGGGGGCCACAGGCCTCAATTTTGCCCCTCTTCCTTCCTCCATCTTCCATCCCATTTCCTTCCCCTTAAAAGAAGAGTAATGAAGGGAGACTAGTCTTAATAGATGGTAAAATATAATATAAATCTACACTAATTAAAAGAGCTTGATACCAGTACATGAATAAGCAAATCAATGGAAAAAAATCCAAGAATAAATTAAAATATAGCAGGCCTTCAGTATACGATAAAAGTGGCATTTTGCATCACTGAAGAAAATTTTCAGGGGAGTCTTGGGACAACAGATAGCTACGAGTCCCTATCAAACATCTTATACCAAATTAAATTCTAGCTGAATCAGAGTCAAATGCTGAATAAAAATAAAAATAAATCATAAAAGTACTAGGGAAAAAGACATGAAATATATTATGATGCTAGAGTGAAAGAGACATTCCTAAAGAACAAAGAAAACCCAGAAGTTCTAAAAGAAAAGATTGTCATATTTGATCACTAAAAATTAGCTATTTCTTCATGGTAAATAGGTGTGTGTATGTATATGTGTGTGTGTGTGTGTGTGTGTGTGTACACTTGCACATGTGTAACACAACAGCAGAAATATTTACTATATATAAAACACACAAATGGATAATTCCTTCATTATATAAAGTTATTAATCAATAAGAAAAGGAATAAATAGAAAGTTAGGCAACTAGCAGTTCACTGAAAGTAAATATG
>NW_007726369.1:551447-559779 GCF_000696425.1 Galeopterus variegatus | reverse complement strand
ATCATAAAAGTACTAGGGAAAAAGACATGAAATATATTATGATGCTAGAGTGAAAGAGACATTCCTAAAGAACAAAGAAAACCCAGAAGTTCTAAAAGAAAAGATTGTCATATTTGATCACTAAAAATTAGCTATTTCTTCATGGTAAATAGGTGTGTGTATGTATATGTGTGTGTGTGTGTGTGTGTGTGTGTACACTTGCACATGTGTAACACAACAGCAGAAATATTTACTATATATAAAACACACAAATGGATAATTCCTTCATTATATAAAGTTATTAATCAATAAGAAAAGGAATAAATAGAAAGTTAGGCAACTAGCAGTTCACTGAAAGTAAATATGAAAGGCTTAATACATATGGAAAGACATTCCTTTGTTCTTAAATAACAAATGCCAATTAGATCATGAACAAGAAATCATTTGTCATTTAAGAGATGAACAATGATCCAAAAATTTGATAGCACAAAATAGGAATTGTCTTTCTAGGAATACATCCTAAAAAATACTCACACATATGCACAGGCATATAAAGAGGGATAACTGCTGTTCATAATAGCAAAGACTAGAACAATCTAAATGTCCAACATAGGGAACTATCTAAAGAAATTAAGATATTTATCTATGTAATTAACTACCATGCAACACTTTAAAAGAATGAAATACAGCTACATATGCCGAAAATATATTTGGAAATTACATATTATGTGAAAATAAATTGTAAAGTGTAGAATTGTGAATAAAGTACATGCCAACAATTTCCCTGGACATTTACATGACAAACTTAATAGTAAAGAGAGACCCTAGGAGGTCTAGGTAGAGAGAGGGAGAGAAATTTTCTATCCATTCCATACCCTTTTATACTATTTAACTTTTTTTACCATGTACACCTATTACTTTAAAATATAATATTCAAAAATAAAAGCAATGTACTCAATCCAAAAAAAAAAAGAAAAGCAAGGAAAGGGAAAGAACAGAAACACTCTGGTAATGATATAGAACAAGAAATCACATATAGACTTTTGTTAAGACCAAAATACTTACCACAAACTCCTGGATGATATCATATGCTGCTAATTTTTTCTGAAGCATTTTCAAACAATCCTTGATGGCTGATTTCTCATGAGAACTGAATATTAATGGTCGAATCTGAGCCAACTGAGTTAACTCTCCCTCCAAAACCATTATGTGCATATCTAAGAAAAAGAAAAATTCACATCTGTAAGTTACTTAGATGTATATGAAAAGATATTCTGTTTTTATGGTTATTGTTTTCTCTTAAGTAAAGGCACAGTCATTTAAGAGCCAATGGAAGTTTACTTTTCCACAGGTGAAGAGTCTATTACTTTGAAAGAGACTACCTTTGTTTTGGAAAAATCATGGCTAGTTACCTTGAAATTACACAAAGTCTAATACTCTTGGAGAAAACTGTTCAGTGCTATAAATATAACAGATTCAGCAGATCAGTAACTGTTCTGTTTTATACTGTGAATTGGGTATATGGATTGACAGTTATGCCTAGGCAAGAATGTACAAAGACTCAGGTTTAAAAAAAGAAGGAACTTTTGCCCTCCCTGGGAACAACTGCTTGGAAGTCCCTGGATTCTGAGTTGAAAGGAAGCAGAGAGGCCAACACATGTCTCACTCTGAAACAGATCTCACACACAGTCACACACACTCACACACACTCACACACACACACACACACACACACATGCACACCCCGAGAATAGAGAGGATCTATGTGATGTAATTAATAAGACTGAATAATAGATAGATATGGACACTTACAAACAATAAGAGAAGATAATGTATTGTACTTAATAGTACACATGAAATCTTTTTTAAAAAATGATAATCTTTTAGGTCATGTTGACAGTCTAGTTTCCAAATATCTGAGATTCTACACATCATGTCCACTGGCCAAAATGCAATCAATCTGGAAGTCAATAGTGAAAAGATATTTTAAGTTTCAGAATTTTGAGGTAAAATGTTCAAGTGAAACCAGTTTTCAAAATATCTTTCCAAAGCCAAATAACATGAACACCAATCAAGTTAATACCAGGAAAAAATATATAAAAGGCAATTGCCAAAAAAAGAGATGGAAATTTCTAAGAATCTGCACAGCCTTGGGCAGCTCACTGTGTCTTGAAACTCCACTATATCCAGAAGCTCTTTGTAGGGGTGGGAATAAGGGGTTGTTGGTTGTGATAAACAGTCACAGAGATCCTAAAATTCCTCACAAACATCTCTAATCTTAGTATGAGAGAAGGTCTATGCATATCGGAAGGAGATAAAACTCCCAGAAGAGTAGAAGCCATTTTGATTCACCTTTGATCCCAAAGAAAAAGATGTTTAGAACTTCCTATCGTGTTCCGGTTTTGCTGGAAAAAAAGCTGGGATAACACAGAGAGGAAATTAAAGGAAAGGTAGAATGACTCTAACCCGCATTGGCATTGATTCCCCAACAGTGATTCTACTCTGACAGTTAGTTAAAGCCATTTGTTATCAGTCAGGAAGACCCTGACAGTGAATAATGCAGAAGTGGCAGATGATCTGGGTCAATGGGAAGCATGCAGAAATTTATTCAGGACTTACAGGAAAGAAAAGAAAGCCTTTCTACCTCCCCCATCCCCATATTCAGGCATAAACAAAGAAGCATAAGGCCCTAATTATCACAGGCAGCCTCTCTTGTGGCCATAAAAGGAAGGAGTAGGGGATAGCACATGTGAAAAACATAAAGAACCTTTGTTCTTGATGACATCACTGAGCAACTGATCATATTGAACCTGATCATATTGAATCTTCCTACCTCTGGACTTCCATTATGGGGGACAACGTATTTCTTTATCATTAATATCATTTTGAATGTTGTTTCTTTTTTAAAAAAATTTTAAGTTTATTTATTAATATTAAGTTTATTTATTAATATTATTTATTAATTATTTATTAATTACATTCTGTGATGTTGTGGAACAGTTGGGGGGAGGGAGAGAGGGGAAGGGGAAAGGAAATAGGGTGGGAGGAGGAAGGAGGAAGGGTGGGGTTGAGGCCTGTGGCACCCCCCTCATTGCTGCAGGGGAGACCAAGGGTCTTCCAGTGGGTCTTGTTCACTGCTGGGCTGGGTGCAGATGTCAGGGGAGTGTGGCTGAAGCCCTCACCACCCATTGCCCCAGCTCAGGAGGCTGGGGAGCTTCTTGCAGTGGTTTGGTGGTCATCACTGGGCTGGATGCAGGAGCTGGAGAGACGTGGCCAAGGACTTTGGACACCACCACCCCCACTCAAGAAAGCCCAGGGTACTTCCTGCATTGGCTTGGTGGTCATTGCTGGGCTGGTTATGGGTGTTAGGAGGGCACGGCCAAAGCCTGAGGCCCCCCACTGCCCTGGCTCGGAGAACCCAGGGTACTTCCTATGGCAGCTTGGTGGCTGTCACTGGGCTGCTTGCGGGTGTTGGGGGGCATGGGTGAAGCCCCAAGCCCTCCCTTCTCCCTGGCTTTGTAGCCCAGGGGAATTCCAGTCCTTCTAGGTTTTATGGGTGTTCTTCAGTGATGCGAGACTAGTTAATATCAAACTTTACTAGTTAATATCAAACTTTACTAGTTAATATCAAACTTTGTTTTTGGTCTATAGGTATTTTGTTTTTTCTTTCAGTTCTGTGTTGGATTATTTGCTCTTCCTACCACTTAAACTCTGTACTGGAACTAATTTGTTATCTTTTGCTTCTAAAATGGGAGAAATTCCTGTGGGGACCAGTACTTGAGCTCTGTTATGCTAAATCGCTGCTTTGCTGCTGATTTCCTAGGGAAGGCTTTTTGTGCAGCTCAGGTTTTAATGGTTGACTTTACAGATACTTCCAGGTCTAGTGAAATCTGGTTCACCTGGGTTGTGTAGAAACTCTGGTCTGGTCCTGAGTCTTTTCAGCAAACTGCACCCCCTGCAGTTCTATACTCCTGACCAGTCTCCACTGAGTGGTCCTGCGCTGAGTGGGGGGCAGATCAGCTGTTAATTCTGTACCCCAGTGTTCTCCCAGTGGGCCTGTCTCCCCCACTGTCTATGCCAACCACTTCCCATGGGACAGGCCATGCACCAGTCCCTTGTGATGACTCACCAGCCTCTAAGTGGTTCCATTTTTTCAGTTACTGTGGCTTCTCGCTTCTACGTGGGCCCACGGAAACCCTATTAGAGGTCTTGCCGGCCTGGCGGTCACCAAGACCCTCTTCTCCCCGGCCGCCTACAAGCAACTTCATCCAAACGGCACAGCTGCAGCTCTCAACAGCTCCAGCCTGGAAGCAGGGCTCAAAACAGTTGGAGCAGTTCTTTCTTTCTCTCATCATGGCTTCTCCCACCCTCGTGCACTCCGTAGGTCTCTTCTCCTCTTCCCCTGATCTCTAGCAGCCCCAGCTTTGCTGTCGTTGCTTTTTTTTTTTTTTTTTTTCCTGACCAGTAAGGGCATCACAACCCTCAGCACAGTGTGGTCTACACCACTCTCAGCCAGTGAGCGCACCGGCCATCCCCATATAGGATCCGAACCAGCGGCCTCGGTGCTAACAGTGCCGCTGCACTCCCAGCGCCGCACTCTCCCGAGTGCGCCACGGGCTCGGCCCATGTCGTTGCTTTTTAATAGTTGTAAATTGGTTGATTTGTGGGAGAGAGTGACACTGGGGACTGTCTATTCCACCATTTTGGCCAGAAGCCATAGCAGCATTATTCATAATAGTTAATAAGTGAAAACAAAAAAAAAACTGGACTTCATGAAAATTTTAAAATTTTGTGCATCAAAAGACAATATCAACAGAGTAAAAAGGCAACCCACAAAATGGAAGAAAATATTTGCAAATCATATATCTGACTAGAGATTAGTATTCAGAATATATAGAGAACTCCAAAAACTCAACAACAACAAGAAAAAATAAATTACCCAATTCAAAAATGGGCAAGGGACATGAATAGACATCTCTCCAAAGAATATATACAAACAGCCAAGATTCACATGAAAAGATGCTGAATATCACTAATCATTAGGAAAACACAAATCAAAACTACCATGAGATACCACCTCACATCCACTGGGATGACTACCATTAAAAAATAAAAAACAGGAAATAACAAGTCTTGGTGAAGATGTGGAGAAATTGGAACCTTTGTGCACTGTTGTTGGGAACATAAAATGGTATAACCACTGTGTAAAACATTATGACAGTTCCTCAAAAAATTAAAAATAGAATTACCATATGATCTATCCAGTAATTCCACTTCTGGGTATATACTCAATAGAATTAAAAGCAGGGTCTCGAAGAGATATTTCTGCATTGATGCTCGTAATAACTTCGGATAGCATACATTATACGAAGTTATACGCACACTGGAGAAATTAGAAAGTCACCACCAGAACTGTTGGCTCTAGTAATATACCGCCTTAGCTATGATGAGGACCAGCAATGCCATGTCTGCTGTGGTGTGTACCAGCAAAATGAATGCCTCCCTACACATTTACATCTTGGCTAAGTGCATGTAATTGGTCAAGCCCAGACCATCTACCAGGAAGTGCTAGAGATGTAATTTTTAGCTTTCCTGCCTGGGCCATACAGGAAGGTATAGTAGGAGGAGGATGTGATCGATACTGGGCATCTATAATATTTGCAGCACAACATATCACCCACATCCTTTCAGCTTTCTACTTCTTTCTCTTTACCCCTTCAGCACACTTATTGTTCCCAGGCCAAATGAAGCCCTCAAAAGGTAATTTATACCAGAAGATAACAAGATTCAAATAAAACAGAATGGGAATCAGGTATAATTCATTTGTGCTCAATCAACAAAATTGAAGAGACTGATAGAACTGCACGTGCATGAACAAGACAGAAATAAAACATTAGAAGCAGAAATTAGTAATGCAATATAGCATCCAAAAAAATTGTAAAAAGCCATTCTAAAATGGAAGCCAACCTAATAAAAGAAAAGTCACTGTATATGCAACATTTGTAGAAATAAGTAATAAGAAAATGAATTAGAACTCAAAAATGAGATGATAATAGATTGAGGTGAAAAATAAGTATGCAGATCTAAGAAAATAAAATTAAAATTCAAAAGTACATGATTATAGGGCTGACCCTGTGGCTCACTCGGGAGAGTGCAGCGCTGGGAGCGCAGCAGCGCTCCTGCCGTGGGTTCGGATCCTATATAGGGATGGCCGGTGCGCTCACTGGCTGAGCACGATGCGGGCAACACCAAGCCAAGGGTTGCGATCCCCTTATTGGTCACAAAAAAGAAAAAAAAAGTACATGATTATAAAACTAATTTATAATTACATCAAACACTGCAAGAAACAAAGCAGACTGTTGAAAATGAACTTATTAACATAGGACAAAGGCATGTGTTCATAAATTAATGAAGATAAAAAAATGAAAAGATAATGTATATGAGGAGCTCATCAGAGGTTAGGAGAAAAACTGCAGACAGGGTGAGGAGCTCACGAAATCTTCCCACATGATGCATGCTTGGGGAGGGGAGCAGCAGGAAAAGCACAAAGACTCACCAGGGTTCTTTTCCCCTATCTCCCTCAAGGATCAAAAGCATAAGAAGATTGGGGGAAAGATATCAAAACCTGTCATCTCAAGGCTAAGCTTAGACCCACTGACATTGGGGGTAGAGAAGGGAGGAAAGCATCCTGGACTCAAACTACAAGATATTCCCTACCCCTGCAGAATGAACAGGANCTGTACCCCAGTGTTCTCCCAGTGGGCCTGTCTCCCCCACTGTCTATGCCAACCACTTCCCGTGGGACAGGCCATGCACCAGTCCCTTGTGATGACTCACCAGCCTCTAAGTGGTTCCGTTTTTTCAGTTACTGTGGCTTCTCGCTTCTACGTGGGCCCACGGAAACCCTATTAGTGGTCTTGCTGGCCTGGAGGTCACCAAGACCCTCTTCTCCCCTGCCGCCTACAAGCAACTTCATCCAAACGGCACAGCTGCAGCTCTCGCCAGCTCCAGCCTGGAAGCAGGGCTCAAAACAGTTGGAGCAGTTCTTTCTTTCTCTCATCATGGCTTCTCTCACCCTCGTGCACTCCGTAGGTCTCTTCTCCTCTTCCCCTGATCTCTAGCAGCCCCAGCTTTGCTGTCGTTGCTTTTTATTTTTTATTTTTTTCTGACCAGTAAGGGCATCGCAACCCTCAGCACAGTGTGGTCTACACCACGCTCAGCCAGTGAGCGCACCGGTCATCCCCATATAGGATCCGAACCAGCGGCCTCGGTGCTACCAGCACCGCACTCTCCCGAGTGAGCCACGGCACCGGCCTGTTGTTCCTTTTTAATAGTTGTAAATTGCTTGATTTGTGGGAGAGAGTGACACTGGCGACCATCTATTTCACCAGCCTGACCGGAAGTTCTGTTTCTTTTTCTTGTAGCCTTGTCCAAGAATTCCAGTCAAAACTATAGGTCAGGCTTCAGCTGTAGATAATGACACTCATTCCAGCCAGTTTACCGAAAGGGATTTGAACTAGTTACTTGGTGCTGGCACCATCATTGGGCAGGCTTGAAGAGTAGGTGCTTCCCTAATCATGCCTCAAGAACAACACAGAAGAATGGTCTGCCAAGAAAGGTGCTGACCACATGAGGAAACTGAGGAAGCTGAATAAGATTGTTCTAACCACTGGCTTCAGGATGACACCACTTTAGCAACACTGGAGAAATTAGAAAGTCACCACCAGAACTGTTGGCTCTAGTAATATACCGCCTTAGCTATGATGAGGACCAGCAATGCCATGTCTGCTGTGGTGTGTACCAGCAAAATGAATGCCTCCCTACACATTTACATCTTGGCTAAGTGCATGTAATTGGTCAAGCCCAGACCATCTACCAGGAAGTGCTAGAGATGTAATTTTTAGCTTTCCTGCCTGGGCCATACAGGAAGGTATAGTAGGAGGAGGATGTGATCGATACTGGGCATCTATAATATTTGCAGCACAACATATCACCCACATCCTTTCAGCTTTCTACTTCTTTCTCTTTACCCCTTCAGCACACTTATTGTTCCCAGGCCAAATGAAGCCCTCAAAAGGTAATTTATACCAGAAGATAACAAGATTCAAATAAAACAGAATGGGAATCAGGTATAATTCATTTGTGCTCAATCAACAAAATTGAAGAGACTGATAGAACTGCACGTGCATGAACAAGACAGAAATAAAACATTAGAAGCAGAAATTAGTAATGCAATATAGCATACAAAAAATTGTAAAAAGCCATTCTAAAATGGAAGCCAACCTAATAAAAGAAAAGTCACTGTATATGCAACATTTGTAGAAATAAGTAATAAGAAAATGAATTAGAACTC
>NW_007726369.1:549361-550594 GCF_000696425.1 Galeopterus variegatus | reverse complement strand
AAAAATGAGATGATAATAGATTGAGGTGAAAAATAAGTATGCAGATCTAAGAAAATAAAATAAAAATTCAAAAGTACATGATTATAGGGCTGACCCTGTGGCTCACTCGGGAGAGTGCAGCGCTGGGAGCGCAGCAGCACTCCTGCCGTGGGTTCGGATCCTATATAGGGATGGCCGGTGCGCTCACTGCCTGAGCACGATGCGGGCAACACCAAGCCAAGGGTTGCGATCCCCTTATTGGTCACAAAAAAGAAAAAAAAGAAAAAAAAAGTACATGATTATAAAACTAATTTATAATTATATCAAACACTGCAAGAAACAAAGCAGACTGTTGAAAATGAACTTATTAACATAGGACGAAGGCATGTGTTCATAAATCAATGAAGATAAAAAAATGAAAAGATAATGTATATGAGGAGCTCATAAGAGGTTAGGAGAAAAACTGCAGACAGGGTGAGGAGCTCACGAAATCTTCCCACATGATGCATGCTTGGGGAGGGGAGCAGCAGGAAAAGCACAAAGACTCACCAGGGTTCTTTTCCCCTATCTCCCTCAAGGATCAAAAGCATAAGAAGATTGGAGGAAAGATATCAAAACCTGTCATCTCAAGGCTAAGCTTAGACCCACTAACATTGGGGGTAGAGAAAGGAGGAAAGCATCCTGGACTCAAACTACAAGATATTCCCTACCCCTGCAGAATGAACAGGATAACTGAGAAGGTAGCAATTGAGACCCAGCTGTACTGCACCTTCATAATTCCTAAGGCTGAGGCTGAACAAATATATCAGATAATAACACCCCTTAGAAAGCAACGGAATCACAAATAAGAGCATTCTACTTCTGGGAAATGGATAAGATCATGGAGAGGGACCTTCTCCGAGGTGCAAGCACAATGGGAAGACCTAAAGCAGAGAGTGGAGTAAACACTGATGTAAATCCTCTGGCAAACCATTTCTCATTTTTTTTTAATTATTTTTATTTTGTCAATATACAATGTAGTTGATTATTATGTCCCATCACCGAAACCTCCCTCCCTCCTCCCTCTCCCCCCTCCCACCAAAGTGTGTCCCTTCCATTTGCTTGTTGTAAGAACTTCAAAAAAAATTGTGGTTGTTGTATCTTCCTCTCCCACCCCCCCCGGTTTTTTTGTTTTTCTTTGTTGTTGTTGTTTGTTTTTTGTGTGTGTGTGAGAGAGTGTGTGTGTGTGTGTATGTATGTGTGTGAATTGATTCA
>NW_007726369.1:544607-547920 GCF_000696425.1 Galeopterus variegatus | reverse complement strand
TCCCGTTGCCGGTCCCGGTCCGGTACGGGCGCGACACTGAGGGTTGCGATCCGTTGCCGGTCATGAAAAAGGACAAAAAGGGAAAAAAAAATAAAATAAAATAACAAGAATATGTTAAAAGCTAGTGGGAAAAATGGACAACATGCATGAACAAATGCAGAATTTCATCAGAGAAATTTAAGCCATAGGAAAGAATCAAGCAAAAATGCTAAAAATGAAAAATATTGTAATAGAAATGAAGCATACCATCAATGGGCTAATCAGCAGACTTCCCACTGGTGAGAAAAGAATCAGTGAACTTCAAAAGAGGTAAACAAGAATTATACAAATTGAAACACAAAGAAAAAAAGGGCGGGGGGGGGTAGGGGAGAGATCATCTAAGAGCTACAGGCCAATATCAAACAGACCAATATACCTGTAAATATCCCAAAATAGAAGAGACAGAGAATTGGGCAGAAGAAATATTTGAAAAGATAATGGTTGAGAATTTTCCAAAATGAATGAAAGAACCCAAGCCTCAGGTCTAAAAGCTCATAAAAATAATATAAGCCAGAAGACAATGGAGTGACATCTTTAATGTACTCAAAGAAAAAAAACATATGAAGGAAGATCTCAGTAAAGGTAAATATATGAGCAATTATAAAAGCTACTATTGTTGTAACAATGGTATATAACTTCATTTTTTCTTTTCTATATGACTTAAGAGACTGACACATTTTCTTAATTATTAGTCTAAAAACTAGTATTATTATAAATTTGTAAGTGCATATTTTGTTTTCTGCACAAGAAACTAATGTGTTAAAAAATATTTTTTCGGACATACAATTTATAAGGATGTAATTTTGTGACATCAACAAATAAAAGGGGTGGGGACAGAGCTGTTAAAGGAGCACAGTTTTTGTATCTAAGCGAATTAAGCTTGTATAAGTTCAAATTACAGTGTTAAAATTTGAGGATGTTAAATATAACACACATGGTAACCACAAAGAAAATAGCTTAAAAAAAATAAAAGTAAATGAAAAAGGAATTTAAATATTTTACTATAGACATCAACTAAACACAAAAGAAGACAGTAATGCAGGAAATGAGGGACAAAAAAAGCTACAAATCGTATAGAAAACAAACGTCAAAATGACAGAAGCAATTCCTCCTTATCAGTAATTATTTTAAAGGTAAATAGATTAAACTCTCCAATCAAAAGACAGATACTTGCAGAATGGGTTAAAAAAATATGATCCAACTATATACTGCCTACAAGAGACTCACTTTAGACCCAAAGACACGAACAGCTTGAAAATAAAAGAATGGAAAGAATTTTCCAAGCAAATCGTAACCCAAACAGAACAGGAATAGCAATCTAATAACAAACAAAATAAACTTTAAATCAAAAAGGGTTACAAGAGACAAAGGGCATTACACATCACTAAAAGGTACAATACAGAAAGAATATATAATAATAATAATAAACACTAATGTACTTACAACAGGCTATCAAAATATATAAAGCAAAAATTGACAGAATTGAAGAGAGAAATAGACAGTTCTACAATAATAATTGGAAACTTCAGTGTCCTATTTTCAATAATAGATATAACAACCAAATCGAAGATAAGTAAGGAAATAGAGGGCTTGAACAACACAGTAAACCAAGTAGATCTGACAGACATATATAGAACACTCTATGCAACAACAGAGTACATATTCTTCTCAAGTACACATGGGATATTTTCAGGGTAGACCACATGTTAGGTCAATAATTAAGTGTTAATAGATATTAAAAGATTGATATCATAAAGAGTATCTTCTCTGAACACAAAGAAACAAAGTTAGAAAACAATAATAGAAGGAAAACTGGAAAATTAAAACTGGAAAATTCACAAATTTGTGGAAATCAAACAACACATTCTTAAGCAACCAATGGATCAAAGAAGAAATCACAAGGAAATTAGAAACACTTAGAGATGAATAAAAAATAAAACACAACATACCAAAACTTATGTGACACAGCAAAAGTAGTGCTAAGGGGAAAATTTACAGCTATAAACACTTACATTAAAAAATAAGAAAGATATCAAATCAACAAACTAGCTTTACAACGTAAGGAACTAGAAAGAGAAAAATAAACTAAACTCAAAGCCAAGAAAAGGAAGGAAATAATAAAAATTAGAGCAAAGATAAACAAAATATAGAATAGAAAATGATAGAGAAAATCATAAACCATAAAGATCAATAAAATTGACAAACTTTTATCTAGATGAGTTAAAGGAAAGCAAAGACAAATTACTAAAATCAGAAATGAATGTAAGGACATTAATATTGATTCTAAAGAAATAAAAAGATTATGAGAGGACTATGAGCAATTGTACACACAAAAATTGGATAACCTAGATGAAATGGACTAATACTAAAAACACAGAAATTACCAACATCAAACCACTAAGAAATAGAAAACCTGAATAAACCTATAATTAGTAAGGAGATTGAATCAGTAATCAAAAATCTCCCTAACAAATTAAAGCTCTTGACCTGATGGCTTCACTGGTAAATTCCACCAAACTTTAAAAAAAAAAAATAACATGAATCCTTCTCAAGCTCTTCCAAAAAATTAAAGAAGAGGAAACACTCCCTAACTGATTCTATGAGGCCAGCATTACCCTGATATCAAAGCCAAAAAAAATACTACAAACAAGAAAAGAAAATCTACAAGCCAGTATCCCTTATGAATACAAATCCTCAACAAAATACTAGCAAACCAAATATTCAGCAGCATATTAAAAACATCATACACCATGACCAAGTGAGATTTATTCCTGGAATATAAGAATGGTTCAACATAAAAAAATTGATCAAGGTAATACAACAAACACTTGATCACCTCAATTGAAAAGCATTTGACAAAATTCAATGCCCTTTCATGATTAAAAAAAAATTCAACAAACTAAGAATAGATTACCTCAACAAAATAAAAGCGACAGGTGAAAATCCTAGAGCAAATATCATACCCAATGGTGAAAGACTGAAAGCTTGTCCTCTAAGATCAGAAACAAGGCAAGGATGACACTTTTGACACATCTACTCAGCATAATACTGGATATCCTAGTAAGGGTAATAAGGAAGAAAAGAAACAAAAGTTATCCAAATTGGAAAGCAAATGTAAAGTTATCTCTGTTCACAGATGATACACTCCTATATTTGGAAAATCCTAAAGATTACATACACACACAAACTGTAAGAACTAATAAATTCAGTGAAGTAGTGGAATACAAAGTCAACACACAAAAGTCAGTTGCATTTTTGTAAACTAACAATGAAC
>NW_007726369.1:510299-543619 GCF_000696425.1 Galeopterus variegatus | reverse complement strand
AATAAAGTTAAATCCTTACCTAACATCATTTACAAAAATTAATTCAAAATGGATCCATGACCGAAATTTAAGAGCTAAAACAATAAAACTCTTGTTTTATTGGCAAAAGCTGCACAACACTGAATCTGGCCATATTTTTTGATATGACACCAAAAGCACAAGAAAGAAAAAAAAACTGGACTTCATGAAAATTTTAAAATTTTGTGCATCAAAAGACAATATCAACAGAGTAAAAAGGCAACCCACAAAATGGAAGAAAATATTTGCAAATCATATATCTGACTAGAGATTAGTATTCAGAATATATAGAGAACTCCAAAAACTCAACAACAACAAGAAAAAATAAATTACCCAATTCAAAAATGGGCAAGGGACATGAATAGACATCTCTCCAAAGAATATATACAAACAGCCAAGATTCACATGAAAAGATGCTGAATATCACTAATCATTAGGAAAACACAAATCAAAACTACCATGAGATACCACCTCACATCCACTGGGATGACTACCATTAAAAAATAAAAAACAGGAAATAACAAGTCTTGGTGAAGATGTGGAGAAATTGGAACCTTTGTGCACTGTTGTTGGGAACATAAAATGGTATAACCACTGTGTAAAACATTATGACAGTTCCTCAAAAAATTAAAAATAGAATTACCATATGATCTATCCAGTAATTCCACTTCTGGGTATATACTCAATAGAATTAAAAGCAGGGTCTCGAAGAGATATTTCTGCATTGATGCTCATAGCAGCATTATCCACAATATTGTTAACACAAGTAGCCATCAGCAGATGAATGGATAAGCAAGATGTAGTATAGGCATACAATGGAATATTATTTGGTATTTTAAAGGAAGGGAATTCTGACACATGAATAAACCTTGACAACATTATATTAAGTGAAATAAGCCAGTCACAAAAAGATAACTACTGTATGATTCCACTTATATGAGGTACCTAGCATAGTCACATTTATAAAGACAGAAAGTAGAATGGTGGTTTTCAGGGGCTAGGGAAAGGGGAATAGAGAGTTGTTGTTTAATGGGTTACAGAGTCTCAGTTTTACAAGATGAAAACTGTTCTGGAGATGGATGGTAATGATGGTTGCACAATAATATGAATATACTTAATACCACTGAATTATACACTTAAAAATGGTTAAGATAGTAAATTTTATGTACCATATATTTTACCACAATAAAACTTAAAAAAAAAAAAAAACTGGAAAAACAAAACATACCTCTAAGTAACCCACAGATCAAAGAGGAAATCACAAGAAAAATTAGAGGGCATTTTGTTAAAAAAAAAAAATAGACTTTATTTTTTAGAAGAGTTTTATATTTACAAAAAAAGAAAAAAAAAAAAAAAAAGCACACAGTACAGAGCATTACCATATACCCCCCGCCAAAGTTTCCCCTATTATTAACATCTTACATTGGGATGGTATATTTCTTACAATTAATGAACAAATGGTGATATATTAGTGTTGACTAAAGTCCATAATTTATTCTGATTTTCTCAATTTTTTCTTAATATCTTTTTACTCTTCTAGAATCCTATCTAGGATTACACAGTTCATTTAGTTGTCATGTCTCCTCAGGCTCATTTTGGCTGTGATGTTTTTTTAGACTTTACTTGTTTCTGATGTCCTTGATAGTTTTGAAGAGTGCTGGCCAGATATATTTTTTTTTAAAGAAAATGTAATTTTATTAATTTTTTTTACATTCTAGCATGTTGTTGTAGAGCAGTTGGGAGGGAAGGGGAGAGGGGAAAGGGGAAGGAAATGTGATGGAAGAGGGTGGAAGGAGGAGGGACAGGATTGAGGCCTATGGCACCCCCCTCATTTCTACAGAGGAGACCGGGGGGCTTCCAGTGGTAGCTTGGTCATTGCTGGTCTGGGTGCAGATGTAAGGTGGGTGTGGCAAAATCCCTCAGCACTCCCCACTGCCCTGGCTCAGGAGAGCCCAGGGTGCTTCCTGTGGCAGCTCAGTGGTTGTTGCTGGGCTGGCTGTTAGTGATGGGAGTGTGTGGCCGAGGCCCAAGCTCCACCACCTCCCTGGCTTGGGAGAGCCTGGGGCGCATCCTGCGGCAGCTCAGTGGTCATCACTGGGGTGGTTGCATGTGTCAGGGGGTGTGGCCAAGTCACTCATTCCCCACCCTTGGGACTGGTTGCAGGTGTCGGGGGGCATTCCTGAGGTCCCTCCCCCTCCCCCCTTTCTGGCTGGGTAGCCCAGGGGGCTTCTGGTCCTTCTAGGTATCATAGGTGTTCTTTGGTAAAATGAGACCTTTACTGGTTAATATCAAACTTTGTCTCTGGTTTCTGGTACTTTGTTTCTTCTTTCAGTTCTGTGTTGGATTATTTGCTCTTCCTACCACTTAAAGTCTGTACTGGAACTAATTTGTTGTCCTTTTCTTCTAAAATGGGGGAATTTCCTGAGGGGACCAATACTTGAGCTATATGATAGCTAAATTGTTGCTTTGCTGCTGATTTCCTAGGGAAGGCTTTTTGTGCAGCTCAGGTTTTAATAGTTGACTTTATAGGTACTTCTGGGTCTAGTGAAATCTGGTTCACCTGGGTTGTGTAGAAACTCTGGTCTGGTCCTGCGTCTTTTCAGCAAACTGCACCCCCTGCAGTTCTATACTCCTGACCAGTCTCCACTGAGTGGTCCTGCACTGATGGGGGGCAGATCAGCTGTCCTCGCTGTGCCCCAATGTTCTCCCAGTGGACCCATCTCCCCCACTGCCCGTGCTCCAACCACTTCCCATGGGATGCGCCATGCACCAGTCCCTTGCGATGACTCACTGGCCTCTGAGTGGCTCCTTTTTCTCACTTGTTGTAGCTTCTTGCTCCTATGTGGGTCCACGGGAACCCTATTAGTGGTCTTGTTGGCCTGGGGGCCACCAAGGCCCTCTTCTCCCCTGCCGCCTCCATGCAACTTCATCTGAAGAGCACAGCTGCGGTTCTTGCCAGCTCCTGCTCTGTGCACTCAGCAGCTCCAGCCTGGAAGTGGCCAGGACTCGAAACAGTCAGAGCAATTTTTTCTTTCTCTCATTGTAGCTTCTCCCATCTTCACGCACTCAGTAGGTCTCTTCTCCTCTTCCCCTGAGCTCTAGTGGCTTCAGCTTGGCTGTCGTTGCTTTTTTATAGTAGTAAATTGGTTGATTTGTGGGAGAGTGACACTGGGGACCGTCTATTCTGCCATCTTGACGGGAAGAGTCAGGTATATTCTTGTATACCCCTCTACTGGAATTTGTCTGATTTTTCTCATGATTAGGCTGGGACTATGGAAGAAGATCACAGAGACTACAATCATAACATCACATCAAGGGTACATACTACCAACATAATTTATGACAGTTGATGTTGACCTCAATCACTTGCTGCACTAGTGTTTGTCAGTTTTCTCCACTGTACAGTTACTCTTTTTATTCCCTTTTCCATACTGTACTCTTTGGAAGAAAGTCACTACATGCAACCTGCACTTAGGGGGTGGAGAATTATGTTCCATCTCCTTTAGAGTGAAATATCAACATAATTTATTTAGAATTCTGTATGGGAGATTTGTCTCCTCTCCCCCATTTATTAACATATTAAATCATTTATATCAGTATGGGCTTAGAGATATTTATTTTATGCTTTGTGTTGTAATCCAATGCTGCATTATCCTGTTGATCAAAGTTTTCCAGCTTTTGCCACTAGGAATGAGAACACGTTTAGAATTGAATAAAAATAAAAACACATCGCAATCTGTGAGATACAACTAAAGCAGTACCTACAGGACAATTTGTTGTATTAAATGCTTATATTAAAAAAGAAGAAATATCTCATATCAATGATATAAGCTTTCACCTTAATAAATTAAGAACAATAGAACCCAAAGAAGGAGGAGGAAGGAAATAATAAAGATAAAAGCAAAACTCAATGAAATCAAAAACAATGAGAAAATAAATGAAACTAAAAGCTGGTTCTTGGAAAAGATCAATAAAATTGGTAAGTTTCTAGCCAAACTGATCAAGAAACAAAGAGAGAAGACAAATTTACCAAAGCAAGAATAAAAGAGAGGTGATAAATTAAGATGTTACAGACATTAAAAAGTTATTAAGGGAATATTACGAACAACGCTATTTACCATCAGACAATTTACACGAATGGGATAAATGCATTGAAAGACACAAACTGCCAAAGCTCATAAAAAAGAAAGATAGACTGAACAGTTCTATGTCAATTAAAGAAACTGAATATTGTTATGGGCTGAATTGTGTCCCCCATAGAAAATTTGTATGTGAAGTCCCAACCTTTAGTAATTCAGAATGTTATTGTATTTAAAGATAGGGTCTATAAAGAGCTAACTAAGTTAAAATAAGGTCATTAGGGTAGTCCGTAATCCAATATCATTAGTGTCCTTATAAGAAGAGATTAGGACACAGATACAAACAGACGAAAGAACATATGAAGGTACAGTGGGAAGATGACCATCTACAAGCCAAGAAGAGAGGCCTCAGAAGAAATCAATCCTGCTGACGTCTTAATGTCAGACTTCTAGTCTCCAGAACTATGAGAAAATAAATTTCAGTTGTTCAAGCCACCCAGTATGGGATACTTTATTAGAGAAGCCCTAGGAAACTAAAACAATTATTATATATTTAAAAATCTCACAAACAAATTCCAGGCCCAGATGGCTTCACTGGTAAATTCTACCAGACACTTAAGGAAGCAATAATACCAAATTTATACAAAGTCTTCCAAAATATAGAAGAGACAGGAACACTTCTCAACTAATTTTTATGAGGGCAGCATTACCCTGATACTAAAACCATGAAAAAGATATCTCAAAAAAAGAAAACTACAGATCAATATCCATCATAAACGTATATGCAAAGATCCTCAGGAAAATACTAGCAAATCAAATCAAGCAACATATAAAAACAAAAATACACCATATGAAGTTGGGCCTATGCCAGGAATGCAAAGCAAGTTCAACATTGGAAAAATCAACCAAAGTAACTCACCATATCAACAGACAAAATAAAAACTTTATGATCATCTCAGTAGATACAGAAAAAGCATTTAACAAAATTCAAAATCCATTCATTATAAGGAAACTTCAACCTGATAAATGGCATTAACAAAAACCCTACAGTTAACATTATACTTTATGATGAAAAACAGAATACTCTCCCTCTAAAATGGAGAATCCAGCAAGGATGTCCACTCTCTTCCAAACTCTTATTCAACATCATACCAAAAGTCTTAGCTAGTGCAATAAGTCAAGAAAAAGAAATGAAAAGCATATCCATTAAAAAGGCAGAAAAATAAAACTGTGTCTATTCACCAACAACATGACTATCTACATAAGAAAATTCTAAAAGAAATATATGAAAAAGCTCCTAGAATTAGTGAATGAGTTTAGGAAGGTTGAAGGATACAAGGGCAATATACAAAAATCAATCATATTTTTATATACTAGCAATGAACAATAGAAAATAAAATCTTTTCTTAAAAGCCCCATGTATAATAGCACCAAAACATTTGTTGGATATAATTCTAACAAAATATGCACACAATCTGCATGTAAAGACTAGAAAACAACGAAACCCTGATGAAAGAAATCAAAGCAGACCTAAACATAGTGAAGAATGCTTCCATCAGGGGAAACAATGACTTCAATGAACTGGAGGGCTGGACAGTTAGCTGAGTTTGTTAGAGCATGATGTTACAACACCAAGGTCAAAGGTTCAGATCCCTGTACTGCCCAGCCACCAAAAAAAAGAAAAAGATACACTGAACTGGAAGTTAAGACTGCCACCAGATCATTTTGGGCTCCTTGTAAGCTACTGAATTGACAGGCAAAGGGGGATTACTAAACTACCTGGTGTGCTGGATTCTAATTATCAAGGGGAAAATGGATTGCTGCTATACAGTTGGGGTAAGAAGGAGTATGTGTGATCCTCAGAGTAATCCTCGAGGGTGCCGCTAAGGTGATTAAAGCCAGTGGAAAACTACGAACCACCCAATATAGGCAGAATTGCTCATTGGCTCAGATCCTGAGGAATGAAAGTTTGGATCACTCTACCAGACAAGGAATCACAAACAAATGAGGTATTTGCTGAGGTGAAAGAGAATATGGAATGGTTAGGAGAAGAAGGTGGTTACAGACCAGATGCATAAAAAGGGATGTAACAGTTATGAGTTTTCTTCCCTTTCTGATACAGATATTTTATATATATATATATATATATATATATAAATTAATGAACTCTTTTTTTTCATTTACAGTATATTAAAGGGAATATACAGTTGCAGAAGAAAGAATACCACGAAAGGACTAAAAAGAGACTTTATATCCTCTTTTGCACCAGGGGAGAGAATATCTTTTCAACTGTACAAAGGGTAACTGCATCATTGTAGGTGGAAACAATGGTGTCTTCATTTGAAGGTGAAGTATGGTTTAAAGAGATATATATATGGGTGCCAGATTGACAAGGGGTGGACCATGATAGCTCTGTAATAAGTCAACATGGCTAGGCTAGACTACTTTCCCAAAACTCTGTTTCCTGACTGTTTCCAATGAAGACGGGCCACAAGAGAGTCTCTAGGGTGAGATGTAGAAGATGAACATGAAAGCTGCAGCCACTGGTGCTGATCTCCCTCCCCTCAGGCTTCACATGGGAGGAAGAGCATAAAATCATACAAATGCCAATCATTCCCAATGAATACAAATGGCATGCCATTCTGTCTGAATTTCAAAGGGGTTTGCACAGTAATGAATAAAACAATTTAAAATCCAAAATGTAGTAATAACTTGCCCAATAGCCTACAAAAACTTATTTTTAAAAAATTAAGGAGAGGATTTACTTTCTAGATGTTACTTAGAGCTACTACAATTAAAACAGAATAATATGTCCACAATAACAGAGAAGTCAATTAGTGAAAAAGTTTAGAGATTAAGAAACAATCCAAACATTTTTGGTAACTTAGTATGTGATAAAAGTGTATTTAAATTCAGTTGGGAAATGTGGGATTTATTTAGTGTATAATTGTGTAGTCATATGGAAGAAAATATAGTTAGTTTTCTGTATTCCTACCATATCTAATAAACTGCAGACAGATTAGTGGTCTAAGCAAAATGAATAAATGAATGAATGAATAAAAATTCTGTAGAATATTTGTATCTTCTTCCAGTAAAGAAAACCTTCTTAAACACTCTAGAAATTGAGAATATTTACAAAAGTAAATACTCTTCTTAAGGTATGGGGGTGGGGGAAGTGCAATCTGTAATACATTTTTTCAGACAGACAAGGTGTTAAGATTCCCAACATGTAAAGAGTTCTTACAAAGTAATAAGAAAAAGAAATGCACACGCACACACAAATGGACAAAGGAAATAGACATGCAAACCCAAAAACAACTTAATAAATATAGAATAAAATACTTGATCTCACTAGCAATAAGGATAATGCAAATTAAAATAATAAGGAGGTGTTGTTTTTTTCATCCACCAGACTGGCAAAAATTAGAACAAGTATTATCTAGTGATAACAAAAATGTGGAAAAACTAGACCCTTCCAAACAGCTCAAGATAACAATAAATTGCTCTAACCTTTTGGAAAAGAATCTGATATTGTCCATTTTCTGTTAAAATATAAAATGAGCATACAGTTTGACATTAGGGAATCTAACCAAAATAAAAGTACCAGTATGTAGGAAATATGTATAAGAATATACATGGCATAAAAAGTCAATTGGAGAATAGGTGAATATATTATGGTATTTCTATACAATGGAATATTAGGAAGCTATTAACATTATGTTAGAATATGTATTAAACTATGTACATGATATAGTTTATGTTAAAAAAATAAGGTCATAGAGTAATTTATAATACATGTCAATATTTATTTAAACCTTAAATAGAAAATCTATGTTTTTTATATCTTTGTGTATTCATAGATAAACCATTAAGACTGGTTACTTCAGAGTCAGGATTTCAGATAATGAAAATAAATTATTAACTTTTTCTTCATACCTTTCTATATTGATTTTCATTAATATAAGCATATGTTAAATTTGTAATTTAAATTTTTTAAATGTGCATTTTAAAAATATTTTATTAGGGAGAGGCTTGCCCACCACCCAAGCAGGACCCCAGTTGAGTGCCATTCCATGTATCACTATGCTGGGCCCAGACAAAAGCCCCAAGAGGCCTGCCCACCGCCCAAGCTGGAGCCCAGGTGAGTGCCATACTGCACACTGCCATGCCAGGTGCAGACAAAAGCCCCAGAGAGGCCTACTGACCACCTGAGCAGGAGCCTGAGTGAGCGCCATCCCACACCACGCCCAGACCCAAGACCCAGAGAGGTCTGCCCACAGCCTGAAGAGGAGTGCATGTTGAGTGTCATCCTGTGTGCTACCAGGGGCCCAGACCCAAACCCCAGAAAGGCTAACCCATGGCCTGAGTGGGAGCCAAGGTGGCCTACCACAGCCACTTCCACACCTACTGCCACCATAAGGACAGCTCACCGGCACTGTAGCAGCTAGGACCACCCTATAGGCTGCCCACTGCCCACTCGACTGCATTGATAAAAGAAGAGCCCACCAGCAGAGCCTACAAATAGAGGAGGAAGCCTTTCTCCTCACAGCCCACTCCAGAGTAATAGAAGAAACAAATGACCTACTAGATGACCAAACATCAACAAAAAACACTAAAACTACAAATAAACAAGAAGATATGACACCACCAAAGGAATACAGTAATTCTCAAGTACCAGAACCCATAGAGCTGGAAACCCTTGAAATGTCTGGAAAGGAATTCCAAGCAATGATCTTAAGAAAACTAAAAGAGAAAAGAGAAGACTTAATTAGAGAACACAATGAAATAAGAAAAAAATATCCAGGATATGAAGAAGGAAATTTACAAAGCAATTAATACCTTAAAAATGAATGTTGCAGAATTCATGGAACTGAATGATTCACTCAACAAAATAAAAAACAGAACAGAAAGCTTGAGCAGCAGCAGGCTAGAGAAAGCAGAAGAAACAACTTCAGATCTAGGAGATGGTCTTTTTAAAATAACACAGGCAGGAAAAAAAAAAGGAAAGAAGAAAATCTACGAGAGCTAGCAGACAACCTCAAGTGCACAAACATCTAAATCATGGGTATTCCAGAAGTGGAGAAGAAAGGAAAAGGCATGGAAAACCTATTCAAGGAAATAATAACAGAAAACTTCCCAGGTATAGGGAGAGACACAGACCTTCAGATCCAGGAAGCCCAAAGATCCCCAAACAGATAATCCAAAAATGTCCTCTCCAAGACACATTATACTCAAACTGGCAAAGCTCAAAGACAAAGAGGGAATTCTAAATGCAGCAAGAGAAAAGCACCAAGACACCTATAAGGGAGCCCTCATTAGACTAAAAGCAGACTTCTCAACTAAAACCTTATAGGCCAGAAGAAAATTGGATGATATATTCAAAATACCAAAAGAAAAAATATGCCAGCCAACAATTCTCTACCCAGTAAGGTTATTCTTCAGGAACGAGGGGGAAAAGTGTATTTCCCAGACAAACAAAAATTGTGTGGGTTCACCACCACACGACCAGCCCTGCAACCCAGAATCTGAAAAATTATAATCACTATCACAGATACACAAGAAACAGGAAAACCCTCTGATAAAACAAAAATGCAAATAAGAAAGAGAAAGAAGCTAAGTCATGCCACCTCAGAAATCCAACTAACATTGAAGATGAAAAATAAAAGGGGAAGAAAGGAACAAAAGATTTAACACATCTAAACAAAAAGCAATAAAATGACAGGAGTAAAGCAATACCTGTCAATAACGACCCTAAATATAAATGGATTGAACTCCCCATTCAAAAGACACAAACTGACTGGATTAAAAAGCAAGGCCCAACCATATGCTGACTTCAAGAGACTCACCTCACCTGTAAAGACAAATACAGACTAAAAGTGAAGAGGTGGCAAAAGATATACCATGCGATGGAAACCAAAACCAAGCAGGGGTAGTTATCCAATAGTAGCTATTGGATAAAACAGACTTTCAACTAAGCCATAAAAAGAGACAAAGGCCACTATAATGATAAAAGGATCTATTCAATTAGAAGACATAACAATCATAAATATGTCCAATACGGGAGTACCCTGATATATAAACAAACACTCTAAGACCTAAAAAAAGAGACAGACACTAACATGATAATACTGGGTGACCTGATCACCCCTTTCTCAGCATTGGATAGATCTTTGAGGCAACAAATCAACAAAGAACTGCAGGATTTAAACTGCACCTTAGACCAATTGGACCTGGCAGATATCTACAGAACATTTCATCCAACAACCACAGAATATACATTCTTCTCATCAGCTCATGGAAAATTCTCCAGGATAGGCTACATATTAGGTCAAAATTAAGTCTCAACAGATTTCAAAAAACTGAAATCATTCCAAGTATCTTTTCAGATCACAATGAATTAAAACTGAAACTCAATAACAAAGGAAACTCTACGAACTACATAAGGGCGTGGAAACTAAACAACAGGTTCCTGAATGACCTATGAGTCCAAGAAGAAATTAAACAGGAAATTTAAAAATTTCTTGAAACTAGCAAAAATAAAGATACATTATACCAAAACCTGTGGGATACTGCAAAAGCAGTACCAAGAGAGGGAAATTCATTGCAATAAACACTTACATCAAAAGAATAGAAAGGCTTCAAATAAATGACCTAACACTACACCTCAAAGAACTAGAAAAACAAAAACAATCCCATCCTAAAAGTAGTATATGGCAAGAAATAATTAAGATCAGAGCAGAGCAAAATGAAATAAAGACCCAAAAAACAACACAAAAGATCAATGGAACAAAAAGTTGGTTTCGTGAGATGATAAATAGACAAACCATTAGCTAGATTAACAGAAAAAAAAAAAAGAAGATCTAACAAAAATCAGATATGAAAAGGAAGACTTTACAACTAATACCACAGAAATATGAAGAATCATTAGACAGTATCAGAAACAATGAAACACCAATAAATTTGAAAACCTGGAGGAAAAGGATAAATTTCTGGACACATACAAACTGCCAAGACTGAAAAAAGAGGAAATAGAAAACCTGAACAGACCAATAACAAGCAACAAGATTGAAGCAGAAACTGGCAATCTTCCAACAAAGAAAGCCCAGGACCAGACGGCTTTACAGCCAAATTCTATTAAGTCTTTAAAGAGGAATTAAAACAATTCTCTTCAAATTATTCCAAAAAAAATGAAACAGAAGCCATTCTCCCGAACACATTCTATGAGGCCAGCAACACCCTGACACCAAAACCAAAGATACAACAAAAAAAGAAAATTACAGGCCAATGTCCTTGATGAACATAGATGCAAAAACCCTCACCAAAATATTAGCAATCAGACTACAGCAACACATCAAATAGTTATACACCATGGTCAAGTGGGATTCATCTCACGGATGCAAGGATAGTTCAACATATCACAAGTCAATAAATGTGATATACCACATAAACAAAATCAAGGACAAAAACTATATGACTATCTCAATAGATGCAGTAAAAGCATCTGACAAAATTTAAGATCCCTTGATGATAAAGACTCTCAGGAAATTAGGTATAGAAGGAAATTATCTCAACACAATAACAGCCATACACGACAAACCAATTGTCAGTATCAACTTGAATGGGTAAAAGCTAAAAGCTTTTCCCTTAAGAATGGGAACAAGACAAGGATGCCCACTCTCACCAATCCTACTCAACACAGTACTGGAAGTGCTAGCCAGAGCAATCAGGGAAGAGAAAGAAAAAAGGGCATCCAAATTGGAAATGAAGTCAAACTGTCCCTATTTGCAGACAACATAATATTATATACAGAAAAACCTAAAGACTCTACCAAAAAAACTCTTAGAGCTGATTAACAATTTCAGTAATGTTGCGGGATACAAAATCAGCACCCAAATATCACTAGTGTTTTTGTACTTCAATAATGAATTAGTAGAAAAAGAAATCAAGAAAGCAAGCCCATTTACAATAGTCACCAAAAAAATAAAATACTTAGGAACTAATTTAACCAAGGAGGTGAAAGATCTCTAAAATGAGAACTACAAAATACTACTGAAAAAAATTACAGAGGACACAAAAATGTGGAAAGACATACTATGCTCTTGGATTGGAAGAATTAACATTGTGAAAATATCCATACTACCTAAAGCCATCTAGAGATTCAATACAGTCCCCATCAGAATACCAATGACATTCTTCACAAAAATAGAAAAAGTAATCCTAACATTCATATGTAACAACAAAAGATCCTGAATAGCTAAAGCAATACTGATAAAAAAATTTAAAGCCAGAGACACAACACTACCCAACTTAAAATTATATTACAAAGCTATTGTAACCCAAACAGCATGGTACTGGCATAAAAACAGACACTTGGATCAATGGAACAGAACAGAAAACCCAGGAATCAACCCACATACTCAAGGCCAACTGATCTTTGACAAAGGCAACAAGAACATACATTGAGGAAAAGACAAGCTCATCAATAAATGGTGCTGGGAAAATTGGACATCCATATGCATATGAAATTGGACCTGTATCTCTCACCATATACCAAAATCAACACAAAATAGATTAAAGGCTTAAATATAAGACCGAAAACCATAAAATTACTAAAAGAAAACATAGGGGAAACACCCTGGAAGTAGGACTTGGAAAAGACTTTATGATGAAGACTCCAAAAGCACAGGCAACAAAAGAAAAAATAAACAAATGGGATTATATTAAACTAAAAAGCTTCTGCACAGCAGAGGAAACAATCAACAGAGCAGAAAGACAACCTATGGAGTGGGAGAAAATATCTGCAAACTGTAAATCTGACAAGACATTAATATCCAGAATATGTAAGGAATTCAAATGGCTATCCAATTAAAAAATGGGCAAAGGAATTGAATAGACATTTTTCAAAGGAAGACATACAAATGGCCAACGGGTACATGAAAAAATGCTCAGCATCACTAATCATCAGGGAAATGCAAATCAAAACCACACTGAGATATCATCTCACCTCAGTCAGACTGGCTATTATTAAAAAGACCAAGAATAACAAATGCTGGCAAGGATGCAGGAAAAGGGGAACTCTTTTACACTGTTGGTGGTACTGCAAATTAGCATGGCCATTATGGAAAACAGTACAGAGGTTTCTCAAACAACTACAGATAGAAATATCATTTGATCCAGTAATCCCACAACTGTGTATATATCCAAAGGAACAGAAATCATCATGTTGAAGGGATTCCTGCACCCACATATTCATCGCAGCTCTGTTTACAATAGCCTAAGAATGGAAACAACCTAAATGCCCATCAACAAACAACTGGATAAGGAAAATGTGGTCTATATACACAATGGAATACTACTCAGTTATAAAAAAGAATCAAATTCTGCCATTTGCAGCAACATGGATGAGCCTGGATAAAATTGTTAAGTAAAATAAGGCAGACACAGAATGAGAAATGCTGCATGTTCTCACTCATAACTGGGTGCTAAGAAAGGAGAAGGAAAGGAAAGGAGAAGGAAAGGAGAAGGAAAGGAGAAGGAAAGGAGAAGGAAAGGAAAGGAAAGGATAGGAAAGGATAGGAAAGGAGAAGGAAAGGAGAAGGAAAGGAGAAGGAAAGGGAAAGGAAAGGAAAGGAAAGGAAAGGAAAGGAAAGGAAAGGAAAGGAAAGGAAAGGAAAGGAAAGGAAAGGAAAGGAAAGGAAAGGAAAGGAAAGGAAAGGAAAGGAAAGGAAAGGAAAGGAAAGGAAAGGGAAGGAAAGGAAAGGGAAGGGAAGGAAAGGGAAGGGAAGGAAAGGAAAGGAAAGGAAAGGAAGGAGGGAAGAAAGAAAAGACCACATTAGTGTGTTGAACTTTCAGAAGGAGAGTACAAACCTAAGGATACTAGAGACAGGGGTGAGGGAGGGAGGGGTGCTGGAGAGTGATAGGTTGGGTGGAGGGCCTGGGGAAGGATTACGATTTGTAATGATGGATATGCTAATAATAAAAAATAAATAAATAAAAAATAAAATATTTTATTAAATATTGAATAGAAACAAAATAATAGCTAAATAAAATATCTCTAAGGGATAGGAGAACAACACTACCCAATTTAAAGCAGAACACTACCCTTGCCTCTCATGCCCCATGTACCCTTCCCTTGCCTTTCTCCCTCAGGAATAACCACTATTCTGATTGTGCTATCATTCCTTTCATTTTGCTTGTCTTGTTTAGTATAAATGCATACATGGTAAATAATATTTTCTTTTCAATCTCGACTTTTTTGCTGAGGCTATATCTGAATTTATTCATCTTCACATTATACAAAAATCCCTCAACTATTTCATCCATTCCAGTGTTGAAGAATAGCTGAGTTGTTTACAGTTTAATTCTGTTACAGATAAGCACAATATAAACATTCTTGTATGTGCCTTCTGGTCCAAAAGGGAATTTCTCTAAACTTAATAACTAGGAAGGGAACTGCTAGGGTACAGGGTTTTTGCACACTATGAAGATAACAAATTATTTTCTAATATGGTTTCCATCATGCTACATACTCACGAATATTAGCTATTATCACATTTTTAAATTGCAAATAATCTAGTCAATGTAAAATTGTTATTTCACTGTGATTTAATTTTCACTTCCCTGATTCAAAACCAGGTTGAACCGTTTTTCCATATTTCCTCTTCTGTGAAGTGCCTGTTAATGCTTTTTGCCCATTTTTCTTCCTGGTTGTCTTTTACTTATGAATATGCAGTTCTTTATATTGCCTGGGCATTAATCCTTTGTCAATATAGACTTCAATGCAAACCCCAGGAGGAGCCGAACTTCAGTCCCAAAAAGGAAGGTACTGAGAAAGAAAAAAACAGCTTCTGTCTGCTTTCCCTTGGTAACTGGCCTTACTCTAACAACTAGGCCATGGTATTCCCTGTTGAAAACAAATTTTATACAACACCAACATTACTTGTCACTTGGAGACCATAATAAAAAAAAAAAAACATCTAGTACACTGGCAGAACAAAAAGAATAGCCCCAGATATACTGACTGAGTTTCTATTTCTTCTGTGGCTCAAAATGTTACCCCTTTTCTTTTAAAATACCTACACACCACCTGCTTGGCCAGACACTGATCTTAAATCATGGGCTTCCTGCCATTGCTACAGTGGTAAGTGGTAGTAGTTTGAATATAGCTCTCCTTCTGTTTTTCAGTTCAGTCGAACAGTATTCCCAAAGACTCAGCTCCATGGCTGCTTACCATAGCTCTGTATATTATAATAATATCTTAAAAAGAACTACCCTAAATGTTCAACAACAAAAGATTGGTTATATAGATTATGGTGCAGCCATACAATGGAGTATTATTTTGCTTTTAAAAATTGTAGTGTAAATATATACTTATTGAAAAGGCATGTTTACAAAGAAACGTATTCTTATTTTTATTTTAAATATATGTTTATATTCAAAATTCCGTTTCTGCCTAAAATGTAGAAAGCTAGTATGAGCATCATTTATACCCTAACAATATATATAAGTTGGGGAGGAAAAAACCCACTAAACCGAAATGTTATTGAACCCATGGGAGAACTGAGGCTGCCGAGCAACCAAGCAGTCTAAAACCTAAGGAAAGACAGACTCCTCTAAGGAGCGACAAGACATGAACACTGGTTCACTGTGGTAGCTCCCAGGAGAAAGAGGTGCCAGGTAACCTATCCAAGTGGGAAAGAAATATTTAGTCACAAAACTTAACACCCTGCTGAAGGCTGAACATGGGCCAGTGTGACGGTACCGAACCCCAGAAAGCCATAGGCACAAAGAGAGTGATGGAGTTTGGATGTGATGTCCCCTCCAAAACTCATGTGGAAATTTGACTCCCAATGTGGCAGCACTAGAAGCTGTTTGAGTCATGGGGGCGGATCCCTCATGAATGGATTAATCCTCTCCCTAGGGGAGGGGGATTAATGAGTGAGTTCTTGCTATACTAGTTCCTGCAAGAGCTGGTTGTTTAAAAAGACCCTGGCACCTCCTCTCTCTCTCTCTCTCTCTCTCTCTCTCTCTCTCTCTCTCTCTCTCTCTCTCGTTTCCTCTCGCCATGTGATCTGCTTGTACCCACCGGCTGCCTGCCACTTTCCGCCATGAGTAGAAGCAGCCTGAGGCCCATGCCAGATGCAGCTGTCCCAATCGTAAGCCAAATAAACCTCTTTTCCTTATAAATTACCCAGTCTCAGGTATTTCTATCATAGTAGCACAAAACAAACTAATGTAGACAGTTTGCACATACTCAAGACTCAGCTTCACAGACCTCCAGTATGTTCTCATAAGAACTGGGAACAGAGCAGGAGATGGGAAGAATCACCTCTTCAGTGGGATAGGCTTGGAGGAAGAGAACTACTGCGATTGCGGAAAATGCATGAAACCCCACTTGGACCTATCTCCCCCACAGAACAAAAGCCTTAAACTGCAGGAGGAACAGCAGCAAACGCTGTTGTGTACAGTTGAAGACCCACTGCAGTTGGTAAAAGAGAAAAAACAAACAAACCCTCTACCTCTGTTGGAGGGGGAGGAAACAGTCCTGAGCCCCGAATTCTACGTCAATACTATTACAAACCTCCTACTACTAAGCAAGGGGCAGGAAACACTCATGGTATGCTTGCCAAAGAGATAAGGCAGAGTTTGTATTCCATGAGGAGAAGGGGCAGTATCAGTGATAAGGCTGCACCACTGAGAAACAAGATGGAGCACCTGCCTAAGGCTGAGACTGAACTAGGATAACAAAGAACGACCTGGCCCTCCCTCCAGCCTAGCAAGCACCAATTTACTGCTGGAGGAGGGGCAAGAGAGGGAGAGAGAGTCCTTCTGCAGCACAGGCACACAGGTAAGACCTAAAGCTGGGGATGGAACAGGACAGTTAAGAAAACCTCTCCAGCAACCTAGCTGCCAGCCTAAACACAAGTTGAATCTTCAGAAATTCTAAGTCAATGGGTCACTGTAGGTAATGACAGCAAAACAAAACCAAAATCCAGCTCCTCATGTCCTAAATACACTAAATCAAGAACCTATACTAATGGCCTAGTAGAGGAATAGGTGTGACTATTTCTAGGCATAAATTCTATTTATCTCAATCTCTAGTTTTCACACCCAGCACCAACTCTTGGTTGAAAATTATGAGACACAAAGATGCAGCAGCAACTAAAACCACTGTCAAAAACAAAGCAATCAACAACAACAAAAATCACCTGTTAGAATTATCAGAACGGGAATTTTATTTTTTTTATTTTATTTTATTTTTTTTTCCTTTTTGTCTTTTTTCGTGTCCGGCAACGGATCGCAACCCTCAGTGTCACGCCCGTACCAGACCGGACCGGCAACGGGATCGCAACCCTCGGTGTTGCGTCCGCACCTCGCTCAGCCAGTGAGCGGGAACCGGTCTGTATGTGGGATCCGAACCCTTGGTGGGAGCGCCACCGCACTCCCAAGCGGCACACTGTAGCAGTGCGCCACCGGGCCGGCCCTCAGAACGGGAATTTTAAATAACTATAATATGTTTAGGCTCCTGAGAAAAGGTGAACAAAATGCATTAACACATGGGGAATTTGAATAGAGAGATCTATAAGATAGTATCAAAAGGAAATGTTATAAATAAAAAACACTGTAACAGGGATAAAGAATGCTTTCAATGGGTTCATTACCTTAACTGAAATGCAAAGAGGAAAAACAGTAAAAAGCAACCAATGATATTGGTACAGCTTCTTTGGAACAAGTTTGTCTACTATACAATTATGACCCAGAAATCCCAGTCCTAGATATTTACCTTAAAGAAATAGAAACATGTTTACATAGAACTGGTATGTGAGTGTTTGTAGAACTTTTATCCATAATTGCCAAAATCTGGAAACAACCCAATGTCCTTCAACTAGTAAATGGATAATAAACTGGTGAAGACATACAATGAAATACTACTCAACAACAAAAAAGGAATTAAATACTGATAAATGCAATGACAGATGAATATCAAAAGCATTATGCTAAGTGAAAAGTCAAAAGACTACATACTTATGATTCCATTTATATGATACTTTGAAAAAGACAAAAGTAAAAAGAATGAAAACAGATTACTAGTTGTCAAATGCTGGAGGTAGGGTTAGGGGCTGACTACAGAAGAACATAAGAGAAAATTGGGGATGATGGATGTACTTTATCTTGACTATGATGGTAGACCTCGATTAAACCTCACAGAATTGAATGTTAAGAGGGTAAATGTTACTGTATATAAATTATACCTCAATTTTAAAAAGTATTTTCTTGTAAACTATTTTTGTATGAGAGCCATAATTTAATAATTACATAGTATGGTATTGTCTTAATTAGATTTGATTTTTTTTTTTTTTTTTGTCTTTTGTCTTTTTCCGTGTCCGGCAACGGATCGCAACCCTCAGTGTTGCCCCTGTACCAGACTGGGGACCGGCAACGGGACTGCAACCCTCGGTGTTGCTCCCGCGCCTCGCTCAGCCAGTGAGCGGGAACCGGTCTGCATGTGGGATCCGAACCCTCGGGCGGGAGCGCCGCCGCGCTTCCCAAGCGGCACACTTATCCAGTGCACCACCGGGCCGGCCCTAGATTTGATATTTTTTAAATTAAAAAAGTCATTAGAGAAGATGATTCCAACACTTGATGGGATGTTGAAATGAGTGACCTCTAAGATTCTCTCCAACTCCAAGGTTTGTGAGGTATGTATGTGATTCCCCAAATTCACACACAGAAATTATATATACGTGTGTGTATGTATGTATATATGTATAAATTCCCTTCCGTGTTCTCAACCCCATGCCTTCTGCCTCCTCTGAGGCATTTTTATATAACCTATCTTTTAATACATATTTTTGTCTCTATATATGCAAATACATATTTATAGCTATAATTATGACACTATATATAAGCATAAATACATATACACAAAAAAATTAGAATAGTCTTCAATGTTATGATTTATTTTATTATACACACTTGTTTTTTCCCATTATAAACACGATTATTTGTAATCCAAAAAATGTTATTATTTTACTTACAAAGCAAGTATTGTGCAACAAACTAAAACAAAGGAAATGAAAAAGCATGTCATATTTTTCAAGTCTATATAAATCTATAATCCTTAGTTTAGGAAAATACAAATGAATCATTTTATTAAATTGTCAAGTTTGATATATTAAAATACTTAAAGAAAGGGCAGAAATTTGCCCTTCGAATGCAGACTGTGGAGTATTTTTCATTATTTTTAAAAGAAAATCCTAAAAACCATATTTTTCCACTTTTAATAGTTTTTCCTAGCTATTTCCTTCATTTGTATTAGAAATATCTTTGTGCATATCTCTGAAATAGAGCCCCTTCCTATTTTGCTACTACAAATTGGATGAGGTCATACCGGGGAGCAGAGGGGAGACTGACTGTGATGGCCCTGCAAGCTTTTCGTCCTCACTGCTCGACCTGTCTCTTATGGAGGAGCCACTGGCAATCCACGTGCTGGGATCACTCTCACTAGAAAAGAAATGTACATATTTGTCCATGGATTCAAAGAATACATACATTTAAGAAAGAATCTCTAATAATCTCTATTATTCAATTGACATTCACCTCCACTTCAGCCATCCACTCCCACTGTCATCACCTAAAACTGGCCTCCTGAAATAACTCCAAAATCCCAATGTCTAATCACAAACTCCATCCCCTCCCACTTTTCCCTGGCTTGCAAACTAGTTGCCTTGGGTGCATCCACCTAGTCACTTTCTCTCCTACTTTACCTAGGTTGTGGTAGAGAAGCACTGAAGTCACTGGGGTTTCTAATATCAGCACAGAGCCATTTGGAAAACTCTGGTATGTCCCCAATCAGTTTCCTTTACCATTCCTCCACTGCAGCTAATTCCACACCACCTTCCTCATGTAGTCCTTATCTTCATCCTCTGTCTTAGTAAAAATGTAGCCCCTTCTAGAAAATGCAGGCCAGCAAGCAGCAACTCTTTCAATTTACTCTCACTTAAAAAATATACTTAGATGCATCAACATTCTTCATTCTTAGATGCATCTACTTTCTCCCTGTTCCAGAATTAATCCTTCCACGTTCTGCCTCCTACCTCCTCTGATACATTTTTCTTTGCTTTTTGTTTATTTTATTGATCATACATATTCATGGGGCACAGAGCTGACCATCAGCACCTGTGTCCAAGATGTGATGATCAGATCAATACTATCAGCATGTTCACCACCATTAGCATTTTTCTATAACTTATCTTTTCTTTTTATTTATTTTTTTTTCCTTTTTTTGTCTTTTTTCGTGTCCGGCAACGGATCGCAACCCTCAGTGTCGCGCCCGTACCGGACCGGGACCGGCAACGGGATCGCAACCCTTGGCGTTGCCCCCGCCCCTCGCTCAGCCAGTGAGCGGGAACTGGTCTGTATGTGGGATCCGAACCCTTGGCGGGAGCGCCGCCGCGCTCCCAAACAGCGCACTGTAGCAGTGCGCCACCGGGCCGGCCCATATAACTTATCTTTTCTTAAATATGAAAGAAAGTGAACCGAGATGCCGGGTACCATTCAAGCTTTATTAAAGAAAGAAATCTGCCAGGCTGTACTCAAAATGGAGGACTGCCCAGGGCTGCCCTGAAAATGGGAGACAGCCACTAACATAGGGCGGTGGGGGCTTATATTGGTATGTTGGCACCAAGAGCTGGGTGATGTAATTCCGGGTTCGGGATTGAGTTAGGTCACGGGAGTGGAGAATTCTGTGCATATGGAAACATCAAAAATTTCATTTTCTCCAAAACCATGAGGCTTCTTGCAAAAGAGAATGGGGGGGGGAGGGGAGGGGAGGAGGTGGACGGCACCATTTTGTACTTGGGCTTGTCTAAAATGGCGCTGCTTATGTTGCAGATCTATTAAAATATATAATTAATCTCTCCATATCTACAATTTCTTTCATATCATAAGCACACTCAATTATCTCTCCTCTTAGAAATAGGAAACTTTTAAACTTTCCATCTCTGTGGAGTTACTAATTGCTAAGAGATTCTTCAAACACTAGCCGATGCCCACTTTCTGTTTCCTTTCCAACCTCTCCCTACTCAATTTACTCACTTAGGCTATCCGCTTGGCTCTTGTTTTTGCAACCTCACTTAGCAAAAGCCTCCTAATTTGTCTTCTGGATCTAATCTTTAATGTCTAGAGGAAATTCTTCCTAAAATGCAAGTTTAATCATACCTGCCCATCAGTGCCAGGATAAGTCAAGGTTCCTTATTGGACACAAGTTTAGGATGATGATAATCTGGTCCCTGACTACTTCTTTAGCATCTTCTCTACTAATTTCCTACATGAGCTATATGTTTCAACCTTAGCAAAATAAATGCCTTTTTCTTTTGTGTCTGTGGGTAATTTCAGGTTTCTTACTCTTTTCCTTCTCTTCTTGTCTTGGATTACTGTAAACATTTAATGGATCCTCATTTCCTGCCATTCCAAGCTGTCCTTACCCATGCTACCAGCAATTCTCCTTCTAAAAGGATAGATATGTGAATAAAACAAAAAGACCCCACCTGTGCTTCATTTACATTTTAACAGACTGAATAAAACACACACTTGGCTTCACACAGAAGGAGTTCCTTCTCACTCCAGTGCACACTATTTTGGGGGCTCTACTTCTCATCTTCTCCAGCTTCCTGGCACCTCCAGCTCACACACACCCTACAACTCTTGACACATTTCTCAACACCTAAATCTGAACATTTTACAAGCATGAAAATTTCTGGGTTTTGTTTGTTTTCCTAATGGAAATTTACTTTTCTTTGCACTCTTTAAGGTTTTTTTTTTTTTTTCATATATAGTACCAAGAACTCACTACTATACTGATAGTCCTATGGTTTCTAGCACATAATTTTCTTTCTGAAAATAAATTGAATTACTAATATTTAGTGGTGTACTGAGCTTTATGCCGCAACCTCAAGTACACTGTCCCCTCCAAAAGCTCCAAGCACATTGACAAAGGCTTTGAAGCTGTGTAACCGTTCAGATAGAGAAACTGAATCCTTTAAGAATATCTTTTTCTTGTGATAACAACATATTTATGACATCATAAATACATCATATTTCTTTTTATTTTTTAAATAATGCTGCTGCTGTTAACATTTCATACATCTTTTCAAATACATCATATTTCTAAGAAAACTAAATTAGGTTTACAAAGATCTATATCTTGAAAAATTAATCAAGCACCTGAGGGCCATTATTCACAGTCTCCATTCAGAGGGCTAACTGTGAATATGAATAGAATAAACAGAAAATTCACTAAATAAGCATATTAGTTATACCTTTCTGAATCCTCTTGAAAAAGATACTCATAATCATTATGTGGGAAATTCTGAAGAGAGAGTTTTACCGTCTCTGTTTTATTCTCTTTAGCTTTATTTTCAAAAACCTATAGGCATAAGAAAGGAAACAAATTATGGCCATGATTTTAGAAAAACATAGTTTAAAAGAAATATGATCTCTTATGCTTCTGAGGAAGAGCAATAAAGTCTTCAATAATTGAACTAAAACCACAATCACATAGTGTTATTTCTACTCCTGGGAAATCTCTTAGGGTTCAGACTCCCATATCAGCTAGCTGCCAAAAATAAACAAATAAATAAAAAAGTATATCTCCCGATTAAATATTTTCCAATCTGTCAAAACAGAGTGTAGAGTACTATGTAAATATAAGTGATTCATATGGAATCAGTCACATTATTTTCCAAAAGTTAACAGAAATAAGCCCCATTTAGAAAAACAGATTATTACTGCAGCCTGGAGAAGATTCTCTCTTTTTTTTTTTTCTAAAAATTGACCAGTAAGGGGATCTTAACCCCTGACTTGGTGTTGTCAGCACTGTGCTCTCCCAAGTGAGCGAACCGGCCATCCCTATACAGGGATCCGAACCCGTGGTCTTGGTGTTATCAGCACCGCACTCTCCCGAGTGAGCCACGGGCCGGCCCTATCCTGAAGAAGATTCTTATAATAAGTGCTTATCATATTTAGTTTACCGTGAATATAAAATTCCTAGTACTATATTTATCTTTACTTCAATACTTGCACTATGTGATACAGTAATTCTAAGTACGTCTCTGCCATGAGATTTCGCATTGCCCAACAGAGAGACTTTAGTCCACTTTGATGTATTTGCAACCTCTTGTACAGTATCTGACTCAATGGAGTCACATTAAAATAAAGATTCAGTATTTACTATTTTAGCCCTCAATTCTGCTTCAATTAATCGACTCATTAACTCAACAATTTTTTCTGGGGGCCTAGTATGTGCAGATACTGTTCTAAGTGCTGGGAATAAAACAGTAAAAAAGAGAGGCATGTGCTCTTTCCTTGTGGAGTGTATATATTCTTATGCAGAAATAGATAATAAACAAAAAAACCATAAAAAATAATTACAGCTGATGATAAGTGCTAATGCAGTAACAAATGGAGTATGTTGGTAGATAACTGCTGTGTACCTAAAAGATGAAAAGAAGAGGCTAGGTAAAGAGGGAAGCATTCTGAGCAAAAAGAAACAGCATGTGCTAAGTCCCTACAATCTTGCATGGTCTGGCCTCTGCTTAATTTTCCACCCTCACCTCATGCCTCTGTGTGTCTCACACAGCAATTCCAGTCACAACCCAGGTCCTGTCTTTTCATCTTTTTTTGAGTGTCTTTTGATAATTTTGATTTTGTAAAATTTATTAATTTTTTCCTTTCTTACTAGTGTGTGTGTGTATGGGTGTGTGGATGTGTCTGTTCCTTACTTTCACGAGACTTCCTAACCCAAAATGCCTCTTGCAGGCATAAATACAACAATCCTTCTAGCACATGGACCCAAACACAATCATTTTTAAAAATAAGCATGTTAAAAGAAAGAAGTAAACAACTATTTGACACTCCTATCAAAAATACTAGTTTTGTTGAACAAGTCAAAACATATAACTTAAGTTTTTAGCCTGACATGAATAAGCATTTCCTGAAATATAAATTTAATATATTTTAGCAATAACATGACCATTATAGAATGTATTAAATTCTAATGGATTAACTGCCATTTTGAATAATGTATAAAACATAATTTTTTAAAAATCCCTCCCTACGCTAAGTAAGAAAAACATCAATTCTCCTATATATTTTTCTAAATTTTTTGTTTTGCTTTTCACATTTGAGAATTTAATCCACCTAGAATCAATTTCAGCATATGTTATACCTTGCCCACTCTGCTCAACCACCAACAATGATCTTGCATTCAGCTGGACTTTCACAAAATCCAGTAGGACACACCTGGCACGAGGTGAGCTTTGTAGAAGAATACAGGAGAGGAACCACAACATATCAGCAGGACAGCCTTAGGCATAGCGCCACATGGGTGAGTGCAAGAGTCCCCCAGTTTAGAAGCCTCATGATGCACAGGAACCAATATCTCTTGTAACAACCCATGAACCTAACCTCTGGGATCACAGTTAGGGACTTCCTACATTCAGGGAAGACCCCATTTGTATTTTCAACAAAACACTCATCATCCTACTCACAGTCCTTCTAGTCCTAAAGTCACTTTTACCATTACCAATGCTGCCTGGCAACCCAGCTGACATTCCACTTTTATCTGATTCCCAGAGAAACATAAAGCTAGAAGACTAACACGAGATCATTTTCTCATAGAGAACAAGAAAAGGTTTTGTTAGTCTTTACTTGCAGGTAGTAATACACTTTCATTTTTCCTGCTGGAATAACCAGTTATACCAGCACCATTAACTGAGCAGACTATTCTATCTCTACAGACATGCAATGCGCCTGTCACATAGACAGTTTCCATGTATGCATGAGTTTTTTCTGGACTGTCTATGTGGTTTCACTGGTCTTATTTGCCAGTTCCTATACTATTGCTACATTTTCTTAATTCCTATAGCTTCATAATAAGTTTTGATAACTTCCAGTGCCAGTCCACCACATACATACATTTCCCTTCTTTTCCTACTACTTACTACTGTCTTGCCTTCTGTTTTTCCAAATAAGTTTTTGAATCAGCTGATCAAATCTCATATACATTGAAAAACTTTAGAATTTTTATTGAAATTAAGCTAAATTGATTTTGTAATTTAAATTGGGAATGACTGACATCTTTATTAAATTACAACTTATTATCCACTAATATGATATAGCTAGCAATTTAAAGAGCATTATATAATATTCTCAATAAAGAAAATTCACACCTTTTCTTAGGTTTACTCCTAGATACTTTATAGCTGACACCATTACAAGTGTAATGGTGTAGATTAAACCAATATATGAGTATTTGCTAAGCACTGCTCAATCAATAAACTATAAGTTTTTATATCTAGCATTTCTATATATATTCAATTCTAAATACTTTAAATTTCCATTATGATTTCTTCTTTGACCCATGAGGTTAAAAGTATGTATTTAAATTCTAAATGTATATTTCATCTTTTTGTGGTTGACTTCTAACTGGATTGCTTCAATAAATGGTGCTGGGAAAACTGGACATCCATATGCAGAAGAATGAAACTAGACCTGTAGCTCTCACCATATACCAAAATCAACCCAAAAAGGATTAAAGACTCAAAAAGACCTGAAACTATAAAACTTCTAAGAGAAAACATAGGGGAAACACTTTATGAGTAGGTTTGGGTAAAGACTTTATGAATAAGACCCCCAAAGCACAGGCAACAAAAGAAAAAATGAACAAATGGGATTATATCAAACAAAAAAGCTTCTGCACAGTAAAAGAAACAATTAACAGAGCAAAAAGACAATTTACAGAGTGGGAAAAAAGATTTGCAAGCTATGCATCTGGCAAAGGATTAATGTCCAGAATGTACAAGGAACTAAAGCAATGTAGAAAAACAACAGTAAAAAAACAAATAATCAGACTAAAATATGGGCAAAGGAGCTGAACAGGTACTTCTCAAAGGAAGTCATACTGATGGCCAACAGACACCTGAAAAAATGTTCAGCCTCACTCAGCATCAGGGAAATACAAATCAAAACCACACTGACATATCACCTCACCCCAATTAGACTGGCTATTATCAGAAAGACAGAGAATAACAAATGCTCACAAGGATGTGGAGAAAGGGGAACCCTCCTGCACTGTTGGTGGGACTGTAAATTGGTGCAGCCGTTATGGAAAACAGTATGGAGGTTACTCAAACAACTACAGATAGAACTGCCATGTGATCCAGCAATCCCACTGCTAAGTATACACCCAAAGGAATGAAAATCATCATGCTGAAGGATTACCTGCACTCCTATGTATATCGCAGCTCTATTTACAATAGCCAAGAGTTGGAACCAACATAAATGTCCATCAACAGACAATTAGATAAGGAAAATGTGGTATACATACAAAATGTGATACTACTCTGCCATAAAAAGTAATGAAATACTGCCATTCACAACAACATGAAGAACTTAGAGAAAAATATGTTAAGTGAAATAAGCCAGGCACAGAAAGAGAAATACCACATGTCCTCACTCATAAGGGGGAGCTAAAAAAATAAACAAATAAAAAAAAAGAAAGATACAACAATCACAATAATACATTGAACTTTCAAAAGGACAGAACAGAACTGAGACTACCAGAGGTAGGAAAGAGAGGGGGGTAAGGAAGGAACTGGTAAAGGGCCATGAAAAATGACTGCATTGCATAATGTTGAATATACTAAATATCCTGATTTGAGCATCACATATTGCACAAAGGTATTAATATTCAACTGTGTATCCCAAAGACATGTACAATCAACTATGTTTCCATTAAATAAATAAATAAATAAATAGAATTGCTTTATGTCAGAGAGCACAGTCAGGACTATAAAGATTATTCGACAATTGTTGAGACATACTTTATCATTTAGCACATGGTAAATTTTTATAAATGACTCATATATGCTTGAAAAGAATATATATTCTCTAATTTTTGGATGCAAGTTCCTATATATGGTCATTATATCTAGCTCACTAATTTTTAAAAGTAATTTCTATATTCTCAACCATTTGTCTGATCTATTAGTAAAAGAGACATTTTTAAATGGCCCACTATTATAGTGAATTTATCATTGTAATTCTGTCAAACACTGCCTCATATATTCTGAAGCTATTATTAGGTGCTTATAAATGTTGAATTTTTTACCTTCCTTACAAGCTAAATCTTTAAGCATTACACAGGGACCTCTTAATGCCTAATGTTTTTTGTGTTTAAGTCTATTTTGCCTGATACTACCATAAGCTATACCAGATGCATTTCGTTATTTTTCTTGGTGTGTATTTAATTCTTTTACTATACAATATCTCAGGAAAATGTCCCCCTAAGATTTCGTCTAATTAAACTGCATGGCTGACCAATAAATTAAATGCAATGAGCTCTACAGAGTTGACTTAGTACTGAAAACTGGTTTATCAACACTGATCGGTAAAACAACCCCCTAAAAATTAATTTCAGGATAATTAAAATGGGAATGTGGAGACTGTTCTACTGAGGAAAAGAAGTGGGGGCAGTGCTATCACACCAACGCAATCCCTTCCCTCTCCTCTCAGACATATTTAAAAGTCATTTGAGTATAGCTCATTTATTTGAAAATGTTACATTACCTGAGTGGGAAGTCCTAACACAATTTAAACCTGACACATCTTTCAAGTCATGCTTCAAAATCAACTTGATTATATTTTTCAATGAAGCAAACACTTCTAAATAGCTGTAATTCAAACTGAAGGCTCACTAAGGACTCTAACATGTCTCTGATTGATTGAAAAAATGTGATTTGGCTAACAATACCACGAAGTAACAAGAAGAAATATAATAAGTTATCAAGATGCCAGGTCTTTTGGAGATTGTTCACTGAATAAAATTAATGTCAAAAAGTTTTGATAATTTTTTTCTGAGGAGTCTAAGTTTTTCCACACTGCATACACCAAGAATTTATGAGGACAAGGTGAAATAGGAGCCTGATTTCTAGTCTTTTCTCTGTCACTGAAGAGCTGTATGATAATAGACAAATTATTTCAGCTTTAGGGTCTCAGTTTCTTCACCTCTAAAGTGAGTGTTAGGATAAAAATTTCTTTAACTATCTTCCAAATCAAATCACCTACCAGTCTATGAGTCTAGGCAATTCCTAAGGGACAGCATCATATCTGAAAGGACATAGAGTGGCTACAATGTCAAATTGCTTCATGAAATATAAGAAAAGCAAATTCTACTAAAATCAGCTAATTTTCCCACCATATTCTAAAAACCATCCAGCAGTGTTCTAAGATATTCTTTTCTAAAGGGAAACTTTAAAACATATCAAAACATCCCAGATAGACCAAGCCATGAACTTTAGCAAAAATAAAAATAAAAACAAAATCATAAAATGTATTCAGTTCTAGAAGGGAGGTTATATAAATTATCTACTTGGAACATTCTGTGAAGCAGCTCACTTTTGAATCATCTCTGCTGCTTCAAGTAGAAAATCATTCTGATCAGAGAAAAGTATCAATAATGGGCTGAGAGCCCAACACTGCACTAAGAGTTACAGACTCCCAGCCAGAGATGCGATGGTGACCTTGGTGTGGCTACCCAATGTATAACAGAGGAATGGACAGAATCCTCCAGGAGAAGACAATGAAGCTCCAATGTCATTTTTAAAAGCAGCACTCCTGTCAGCCTTGGGTGGAGGTGGCAGTAGAATCAGGGACATGGGGGAAGCAGTACTTGCTCTTGGTACTGATTTTTATCTCTATTACTGTTGAAACTTAGTGAGGAAGTGAGCATGAGGACATCATCATGGAAGTCCCAAAGTTCCAGCTGACTAGATAAGAGAAAAAAATGCAAGGCACCCACACAAGATGAACATGAATTTTCCTTTCTGCACTCTAACCCTGGCAGTGTCTCCACAAGGAAGTATGTGTTGAGGTGAGAGGTTTTGCCACAGATTTTTTTGCAGCCCTCTACTTTTCCATAGTTTGGAGGAGTACCATGCTGTCCCTACCAATGAAAAAGTCCATTGTCTATATACTTAAGGATGCTTCATACTTCATGTGAAATTTATTTTCAATCTCCATTAGTAACACAAAACAAAATAAATGCCAAAATAAGTAAAATTTCCAGAGTAGCATTAAAAGGGATTTTCTTTAGAGCTGCAAAAAATTCTACTCATTCAAATTCCTATTTTGGTCACTTCAACATCAGAATGACAAAGAATTGTGAAATCACTGTGGTGAAGGGAAGGAAAGAGATACCTGTTCCCTAGAGAGCTGAGTCAGTGATTCAGGTATCAGCCACAGTCAATTAGCAGAGATGGCTCTTAGTCTTACCTTTGACCTAGGTGTCTCTTTCTGACTTGATGATGGCAAAGTCTCCCCCAAATTTAGATCTTCCATATCACAGTCATCTAATGTAAAATCTTTCCCTGAACGAAGAGAAGAATTGATTAATAGAAAAACGCTACACAAAGGAAATAAGGAGCCTTACTGAGCAAACCAAAGCCACAAGAAGGGACTTTTCTCCTACTTCTCCTGTTTTCAAATCATCTCTTCTTTATCATCTGTCTTAATCTCTTTTTTCCCCACTTTGGAAAAAACTACACAGCAAAGATAATTCTCAGGAATTCCTATAGGATTATCCTCAGGAAGTTGATTTTTGAGCAATTCTTTTATTCCTGATTGCCATATTATTCAAGAAGGTAACCTTCAAGTAAATACTAAATATATACAACCTGCAGAATCTATGCATTGGGATCTACAGAACACTACTTCTTCAATAAAGAATAGTATGTTGCAAAAGCCTCACTTTAACTTCTTGTATTATTTATAACTCATAAGTTAGCAATATGTTAATCTATGTAGGTTGTTTTAGGCTTTACCAAAGAACATAATATGAATCATCTCACGGAAATGGTTGCTAATTACTCTGTTAATTCTACTGCACAAAATCTTTCTCTGACCTCACAACTGAGCACTCAGAGTCTTGTTTCCCGTATCATGGCAGCCATAAATGTTATGATTCAGAAATTGTCAAATGGCATATGATAAAAGTCAATAAAAAAAACAGTAAACAAGTACTTTGAAAACTAAAAATGGCATTCCTCAATGTGTGTTAAAAAGGAAATAAAATAGAAATTATAAACTATTATAACATGAATTAATTTAATAAATACAAAATATTAAGAAATATCAAGGAAAGGACAACATCAAAACTAATGAAAAGTATCTAAAGCAGTGTAGTGTTAAGAAGGGATATGTATAGTTTCAAATGTGTTTATAAAAAAGACAAAAATGAGTTTGTATTCAATCAGACAGACCAAACAAAGAAAAACTGAGGAAACCTAAAGGAAATAGAAAAAAATGAAATAATAAAGAAAAATAATAAATAGAAAATAAGCTAAAAGAACAGAATAATCAACAAAATCAAATACTAGTTCTTTAAAAAAGACTTAAAAATATGCAAACCTCTTTCACTACTAATCAATGGAGAGAAAATGGACAAATAACATTAAAAATGAAAAAAGCCACAGCTAAAATGCAACTATCATTTTTAAAAATAATAAACACTCTGAGTATCTTTAGACAAATTTGATGAAAAGAAACTTTTACAAGTGAATTATATACATTATCAAAATTTACTCATGTAGAAAGCCTAAAAAGGATAATAACAATTTAAAAAGTTAAGCCAATCATCAAAAAATCTCACCCCCAGGGGAAATGTGCATCTGGGTCCAAACAGGTTTCCAGATGAGATTTTATCAAACTTTCGAAGAACAAAAATTCCTTTCTTTTCAGAAAGTAAAGTTACCTAATTTATAGTAAAAGGTCAGTAAAATCCTGATTTGAAAACAAAACATGCAAAATACATATATAAAAAAAGTTATAAGCTAAACTCAATAATAAACATAAATGCAAAATTCCTAAATATTACTAAATGGTATAGTAAAAAAAAAAAATGCATCTAGAGTAATGTGGATTTAAGATTCAAAGTATGTTTAATACCAGAAAAATGTGTCAACATAAATTAGCATATTAATGTATGTTAACAAAACAAAGGGCAGAAATCATATTATCATCTGAACATACAAAGAAAGTCATTTGAAAAATCCAATAGTCATTCAAACTAGAAATGGAAGGAAACTTGTCTAACTTACAGTAAAAGTTAACTATCCAAAATACTGGGCTACCATTATACTTAATGGTAAAACATTGTCTCATTATACTAAGGAAAATACAAGAATGCCAGCTATCACTACCCTTATCTAATATTGTATGAGATACAGATCCCAAGCAATAAAGAAAGAAGAAAGGAAAAAAAAAACCCAAAAGGATTGGAAACAAAACAAATTAACTGTTATTTGCAAATACTGTAACTGTACACAGAAAATGAAAGTCTAATTCTCTTAGGGATAAGAGAGTTTGACAGGATATTGATACAAAAATCAATAAATTAATGACATTCCATATATCAACAATAACCAACTAGATATCACAACAGAAGAAAATATGTCATTCACAAAAGAAATAAAAAGTATAAGAAAACTAGAAATAAATTGAACCAAAAATATGTACTAAAAATTATAAAATTTTATTGAAGGGTTATTATAGGTTAAATGTGTCCCCAACAGTTCAGGAACTGGAAATTCAATCCCTACTGTAACAGTGTCAAGAGGGTGGGAAATCCTATTATGGTCATTGAAAAGTGAGGCCTTTAAGAGGTGATTAGATTGCAAGGACTATACCCTCATGAATGGATTAATCCGCTAATGGGTGATAACGGGCATGGTTCTGATGGGTTTAAAAAGAGAACAACTGAGGAGGTTAGCTCTCTTATTCAGCCCATTCTCCATGTGACACCCTGCATCGCTGTAGATGAAGGCCCTCGCCAAATGTGCCCTCTGGACTTTGGACTTCCCAGCCTCCAAAACTGTAAGAAATAAATTCTATTTCTTTATAAATTTCCCTGTTTCAGTTATCCTGTTATAAGCTAAAGAAACAGACTAATACAAGGGTACAAAAGATAGAATAAGGAACTCATATTCATACAGGAGAAAACTCAATTACATAATGGCAAGTATCCCAAAAATTAATCCATAGATTCAATAAAAATCCAGTCAAAATTGGAGCAGAATGTATATATGTATGTGTGTGTGCAAATGTGTGTCTATATTTGTGTGCAGACAAACTAGAGAATACTATTCTAAGAAAAGAAAAGACAACTCTGGAAAAGAAAAACAGACTGGGGACATCTGCCCTACCAAATATCAATATTTATTATAAGCTAAAGTAAACAAAATTATGTGACAAATAGATCAATAAAAGAGAATACAGATTCAAAACAGACTCAAGGACATATGGCATTTGCCATATGATAGTGGTGGTATTGTAAACCAGTGGGGAAAGAACTAAAATAAATGGGGTTGGAACAACTGGCCTTTTCTATCAAAAAAAAAAATTTTTATTTGCATCTCATAGCATGGCAAAATCAAAGATTAAAATATAAAGAAACAAAACACAAGAGACTTTTTATTTTATCAGAGTAGGAATAGATTTTTAAGTTACAAGGCATAATTTATAGAAGAAAATATTGATAAATATAAATATCTAATTAAAATATACCATCAACAAGTTAAAAATAAGCATTCACCAGGAAGAAGTAATAGGACAACAGAATATATCTCAAGAATTCCTAAAATTCAATAAGAAGACAAACAAGCCAATAGAAAAAAATGAGTAGAATATATTAAACTAGCTGATATTCTTAGTTGCAAGTAATGGCAGTGAACTCTTGCTGATTTGAGAACAAAGGAAATTTACCACATGTCCTCGGGGCAGCTCCCTTAACAGCTAGAAAGGCTGAACAGTAAGACATGAGTGGGTCTTCTGGGTGCTGAAGGGTGCACATCTAACATCCTGGAAGCTGGATGCTAAAATTTCACCTTACCCTCCATAGCCCTTGACAATGAATGTTACTACCACCATTGCTTCATACCAAGATTCAAAGGATGGGGAACTGTGCAAACCTAGGAAGAGATTTCAAATGCTAGGGAGGCAAATTAAAAGAAAAGAAAGGAAAAAAAACCCATGTCTATAAAAATTATAAACAAGCAATTCACAGATGAAGAAAACTTACAGGCCACTAAGTGTATTAAAAATGTCCAGCTTGGGCCGGCCCGGTGGCGCACTGGATAGTGCGCCGCTTGGGAAGCGCAGCGGCGCTCC